>NW_010218887.1:0-572 GCF_000695765.1 Mesitornis unicolor
CAGCCACACGTCGCTCACCTGAACACGACTGATGAACAAAAGGCTTTCAGCTTCCTAAGCTGTTGACCCTTTGAGCTGAACTTCACTCAGTTCTGCTGAGCTGGACACAGGAAGAGACAGACACAGCACCCACATTAGGGAAGACTGTACCTCACTAGCGATGTCTCTGGAAGCCTTGGCGTGTTTGATGGAAATGGCATCAGCTCTTAAGTCATAGCCCTTCGCCTTGGCCTCATCCCAGTCCTTCTGGTAATGTTTCTGCAGGGAAAATTAACCCCACTTGTTACAAGCAGTCAAGAGTCTCTGACACCAATGCCTTTTCTTAAAACTTACTCTGAAAGAGCAACTGTCACACTCAATGTAACAATGCTTCGTTCACATGAAGATTTTATTCACTTACATTGCTGATGTTGAGAGCATTGACTTTGGACTGCAGCATTACAGGGGTGTCAGAAGGTACGGAAATCTGTGTCTTATCTTTATCCCAGGCTTCACGGTACAGACGCTAAGGAGAAAGGCAGCAGAATGACATTTCAGTATGGTCTGAACACTGAAAAACCCTCCATCAGCAG
>NW_010218888.1:0-571 GCF_000695765.1 Mesitornis unicolor
TAATGAAGATATTAAACAGCACTGATCCCAGGACAGACCCTTGAGGAACACCGCCTGTCAAACTTGTTGGTTTTGATCCTAATGAACAAAATGGTCAGACATAGGCTGCCGGCCTTCGTGACACCTCAGCATCCCTTAATTTCAGGTTATATTTACGGATTGAGGTTTAATTTTATTCTTTCCATGCTCTGGAAGTGGTGTCTCTTTTCCAGCAGCCCCTTCTGCTGTCTCAGGTGCTTGAAGATTGGCCGCAATCGCGTGGCTCAGATCTGCACCTCCCGATGCAGTCTCCCATTCCCCGGCTGTTGGTGCCTGCTATAATCTTCACAAAAACACTTGGATCGTGCACCCTGAGGCTTGCCAGCCAGGCAGCATCCAGACTGTCAGTGGAAAGCGTCTCCTGTTCAAAGAAGCTGTTTTGGCTGTGGGTCAGAACGTTTTGGCACGCAACAGGTCTTTTCCTGCACTTACACAGTGGGAACCGCTTGCCATACAGCAACCCCTTCCTCTGCCAGCAGCAGTGTGGGTAACGTGGGGCGTTTTCACAGAATCACAGAACGTGAGGAGTTGG
>NW_010218889.1:0-571 GCF_000695765.1 Mesitornis unicolor
AATTTATAGATTATGTTCATCCTTTCCCTTACTGAAGTCCACTAGCCTGAGCTGTGTTTGTCCCAACTCCCTCTTGTTACCCAAGTTCAGATTTGCAAAATACAGTTCTCATGAGAAAAAAGCAGTAGTATTCTTTCTGTATATAAGGCCAAGTAAGTCTCAAGATTATTTTTTTGAAAACAAGATTTATATACCACAGTATTTGCTTGAGAACAGTTTTTGAAGATAATATAAATGCAGCAAAAGAAAAACATATGTCTGAGAAAAGTTGCTGTGACAATTTCTGATCTTTTCAACAGGGGAAAATACAGCTGAGTCTGCTTTGTAAGAAAAGTTATGGAAAATCAACTTTAGAATCCTTTTTTCTGGAAAGTTTGTTTGCTAGTTGCTTATATTCTGGAGTTTGGAATCCTTTACCTATCATCACCAGTATGTTAATGCCTTGTGTGGCATCAAAAGCAACAAGCTTGGTTCTTTTTTTACTGGATGAAAGACTGTCCTGTGATGTACATAGTAAAAATCTTATATTACATATACACAGTGCTGTGACGAAAAGAGACTCTACTGCAGA
>NW_010218890.1:0-571 GCF_000695765.1 Mesitornis unicolor
CAGGGCCCTTCCAGCTCCTCACATTCTGGGAATCTGTGATTTCTAATTACAGCCTTTGCTTCACCAATAGGAAATTTTGTGTCCTACCCATGTTTTAGAGGCACATTTGGGCAATCCTGTAAATTCCTCTTAAAGAACAGCCAGGATTTATTTACTCTTTTTATT
The DNA here is from genome assembly GCF_000695765.1 of Mesitornis unicolor. NCBI lineage: Eukaryota > Metazoa > Chordata > Aves > Mesitornithiformes > Mesitornithidae > Mesitornis > Mesitornis unicolor. Next base: position 166 of record NW_010218890.1, read on the forward strand.
TATGCTTTCTTCCCAAGTCAAGCCATTTATCACTTTCCCCTGCTTTGGGAAATGAGGCTTTTTGAAGCATGGGGTGAATCCCTCACAGCGCTGCGTGCCAGGCTCCACATCAGCACCAGATGTGGCTGGAGACTTCCCCAAAAATCAAAGCACCTATTGCAAAATAAACCATCTAAAAGCACTCATCACAGGGGAAAACCAAAATTGTATCTCGCAGCTCTTTAAGCCTGAGTTTGGATGGTTACAAAAATTCATTCTCATACCCAGAAATATGAGACTTATTAAAGAAAAGTCTGAGTAAGACCTACAGCTCTTTCTTGCTCTAAAGATTGACATAGTTTTCACATATACTGAATTATTTAAGGCTTCAAATAGTGTCAGCAACACACTTTTCATGGGTTTACTA
>NW_010218891.1:0-572 GCF_000695765.1 Mesitornis unicolor
GGGAGGCTTCCTTGGGAAGAGACGGGAGGCCAGCGCAGGCCCCTTCCTCCAGGCGGAGCGGCGGGAGCCGTGCTCCTCTGCGGATGATGGCCTTGCTCTCTGGGCTGGCTCCCGGGCTTTCCTCGCGGCTCCTGGCGCTCGACCGCGGGCAGGCAATCCACGGGCTTCAGCATAAGAGATTGCCCCGTCCCAGAGGCCCGCAGAGCCCACGGCCCAGACCGGACCAGCCAAAGCCCCCCAGCCCCAGGGAGCCGCCAGAAGCGATGGGCACACTGCCAGCGCTGAGGGAGCTCCCCACGGCAGCCGACGCGCTGGATCCCACGGCTGTGCTCTGAGGGAAGGAGCTGAGGATCGGGCCCGGCAGCGTCACCAGGACTGGCGAGGGCTGGATCGCAACGCTGGAGTCGGCGCACCGGAGGACGCACGGCTCGTTGCAGCTGTTGGCAAGCGGGGCTGGGCCGCAGGTGGCTGGCAGGCACGGGCTGTAGCACGACATGTCTCGCAGAGGCCGGCGACCCTGCAAGAGCGGGAGGGAGCAGAGGGCTTTAGCTGCCGGGCCCTTTCCGACCCCC
>NW_010218892.1:0-571 GCF_000695765.1 Mesitornis unicolor
AGCATTGAGGGCTTGGTGGCTATCATTACAAACAGAATTTTTCACGCCCTCAACAATTGCAGCTTGTAGCATTTCACCAGTGTCTTCCTTCTCCCATTCATCCTCCTCCTCTTTTTCAGGTGACTCTTCCTAAAAGAAAATGACAAATGCATCTGTAAAGAACAGAAACAAGCATATTCTACTACATCCATTGACAACTTGAGAAATACTTTTCTTGTGTGAGACAAAAGGTAAACTTTGTTGAGCTTTGTTCTACAAGGCCTTCAGTTTTTCTATGGGAACCTATATAGGTAGACAGCAATGCATACCGTCGTTAAGTCCTGCCTCTGGTTCTGCAGAGCCCCTGAGAAGCACTTCCTTAGGTCAAACTCTAGCTTACTTTAAGTTACATCATTCTGGAACACATCTTGTCTTATACTTTGCTCCAAGGAAAATCATTCGTTTCTGGCTTTCAATCTTATTCAAACTTATTTTTGTTTCCTCAACTTCAGCCATTACACCATGAATTTTACTCAATGGCACTAAATCTTCATAGGCAAAATCTGTACATACAACTGAGAAAAAGTTAATT
>NW_010218893.1:0-572 GCF_000695765.1 Mesitornis unicolor
TTATTATGTGGCACTTCTTTGTGTCCATACAGTGATAACACCAGGATCAGGAATCAGAATGCTCTGGCCCACATGGGTAGTGCTGTTTGTAGGCAGGTCTGAAAGAATCAGTATGCCAAATGTGTGACGTTTAGTGGCATTCTGCTCAGGGGCTGGCCACGTTGGGTTCCTTTCAGAAAGTGTTAACTCTCCCCATTCCCCTATAGGAGACCTAGTGCTCATAAGAATCTCCTTCTGATGGACAAAAAGCTTATTTTAGGATCAGGTTGATGTAAGGATTTAAGGATAATTGGAGCCTGAATAGTCTTAGGCAGAAGTGTAACATTCCCTGTGTCATGTATTGCTTTAAAACAGAACAGCTCAACAGCAAGAGGAAGAAAAGGATCAACTTCCCTTCCTCACAAGCTCTAGCGTTACATATTCCTGATCTATATTTGTCAGTTTGCCTGTTACAATTAGAAAGATTCACCACAGTTACAAGATCCAACCTGGGCATTTGCAACCACCAAGAGCACTCTATGGTACCCGAAGAAGAAATGGAAAAAAGAAACTTAGGTTCAGTGTCAGAAAAG
>NW_010218894.1:0-572 GCF_000695765.1 Mesitornis unicolor
GCAGAAAGCACCGAGATCCCCTAATTTTATGGCCAATCTTTGCTCAGCAGGGTTTTGTTGCTAACCTGCGAGGTTGGGGGAGGAAGAGGAGCAGCTCATTCATCCAGGAGGCAATGGGACATCAGGTTGCAATGTTGAAACTCTGGTTTATCTGACCCTGCAGAACGCAAACTTCCAATATCTCCCAGATTTTCTGGTCTCCTTGGCTCCCAAATCCCACATTTCAAAGAGCACAAACTCTGCAGGTCTGGATCTTGCTACCAGAGGGGTTTCCAGCCCTTCCTTATATCACTGCAGGGCTTTGGCACCACTTGGGGTGCACACAAAGAAGAGGGGTTGGGGTTTAAAGCTGCTCCCTGATACTTCCCACCCGAAGAAGCCTCATCTCAGCCTGCAAATAAAAGCCTCGCAGCCCTCGCTTATGCTCCCTGGAGGTTTATCCACAAGATTAAATCAAAATATAAAACCACAAGGCACAACGTGGCAGGCTCCACCGCAGACGTGGGTCTGGGAGAAGGGGAAGCTGCCGATGCATGGGGGCGAAGAGGCTGCACCCTGTGCCCGACACCGCT
>NW_010218895.1:0-572 GCF_000695765.1 Mesitornis unicolor
CTGAAAATGGTACATAATGGACATTAAGATACTATACATTTACTTTGGAAAGAAAAACCAAAACCAGGAAAAACTTCTCAGTGTTGTTAAGTTTATTCTAGTAAATTCCTTTTCTTGTCTAATGTGTGCATTTCTCTCATATAGAATATAGTGTTTTCCCAAATAAGATTATTCAAAAGAAATTTCAATAGGTGAGTATGAAATAATGATTCTGTGCCCCCCTCCACCTCCCAAGTTACATTGTTCAAATGTGGGAATGTGCACCGTATCTCTTTGAAAGTGTTTCTCCCACCTAATCCATATGATAATATTGGCCTAAATACCAAACCACGTGTTCTATTTAGCTTTGGACTAAGACTTCTGCAGAGGCTTATTTTTTACCACAGAAGAATTTCTGTATAACATTGATGTTTGTGGATGCAATGTGTAATAACAAAAATCCTCTGAATACAAATAGTGAGATCTTCTGAAATCCTTCTCTGAAAGAGTGATAATTTCTGCCATGATGCTGTGTTTGCTAAAGCTTAATGTGTCTGATGAATAATCATTTTCCAAGGAGCTGCCAACTTCGT
>NW_010218896.1:0-572 GCF_000695765.1 Mesitornis unicolor
GCATCTTTTTCTCTATTCCTTTTTTTTTTATAAACCTCCCCCTTGGAGGGTAGGGGACAATAGAGCCTCTCTGAGGCTTAAACAGAGACAAATCCCAATACAGTTGCAATGACTCTTGTATCAGCTACATAGTAGGAAAATTAGATACAATTTTTCTTCTTGTAAAGCTCAGGAAAAATGTTTATATTTAAGTCAAATTTTTTTGAGAAAAACATCAAATCCATTCTGCTGTATTAAGTGTAGTTAATGTTTCTGTAGTATTCTTTGCTTTATAGAAACCACACTACTTAGCCATCATACAGAACTAGATGTATTTCAAACAGAAACGACCTTAACTATGTAAACACGTTATATGCACTAAAAAAAATCTCTTTACAGTTGCATGAATATTTCTGCTGTTCTAGAGCAGCCTCTCACTTATTCCACTCTTTTTAGGACCACAGATCACCACATCACCAAACTTCTCTCAAGATTAAATACCTCAATTGTTAATAATTTTAGAACTGTCTCCATATCTGGAAGCACAAACTTGTTTGGCGTAAGCCTCTGACTTGGTTGTTACCATGAAAATT
>NW_010218897.1:0-573 GCF_000695765.1 Mesitornis unicolor
CACCTGAGTTTCAGTGCTGTAGCTGCAAGAGAGTTCTGCTCCGATGGCAGCGGGTGACCTGGGATGTGTGAAGTGATGATGTGAACTGAAGTGCACTTTGCTGGCTAGAATAAGCTCCAGATGGGAAGAAAAAAAGAAAAAAAAACCCTCACCTTCTTCTTCTTGCTGTTACCTCTTGCTAGACGATGAACATCCTCTTGGCAGGATTTTTGCTCAGCAGCGCTGACTTTTATGCCTGCCTTATTACAGTTTGGCAGCTCGTTCTTGTTACCTACTGGATGAGCGTTCTGCTCGGAGGACCTTCCCCTGCTCCTGGGGTGGCAAAGGCTGCTCTGCCCGCGGAGGGTTTCCTTTTGAGAGCTTGCAGTGATAAGGGCTTTCCTGGTCTGGCACGTTGAGAAAGGAGCCAAGCAACAGTTTCAGCCTAGACAAAAGGTAAACTCAACCTACTATTTATGTAATTACTTAAACATGATTTAACCAAAATAATGCATGCTGTGACTTGGCTAGGGGACGGGGGGAAGGGGAGGAGAGGGGGCTCTTTTCTAATGAGCCGGGAGACAGCACAATTAA
>NW_010218898.1:0-572 GCF_000695765.1 Mesitornis unicolor
TGTCCAGGCATGCACTGTACATTTGGAAAAGCTGCACGGGGTTCCCAACTTTGTCTAATTATCCACCTCCCTCTGCATCAAGCTATGTTGTAAAGCTAGCTACCAAAAAAAAAAGAAAAGGCTGGAGCTGGAGCATGGGGAAGCTTTGAGGACTGGGCTTAATGGAGTTCAGGAGTCTGGATGCAAGAAACTGTGAACCTCTGGGGAGAGTGCAAAAGAAGGGTGCAGGAAGAAACCCCTAGCCATTCAGAACGATTACTCTGAAAGACTCCATGTTGTTCTGTGGAGTGATTATGAAGCCCACCATGCAATGTGGACAGAGACTTAACTAAGATAAAATCACCTCACCCACCCTGGGCCTGGGGACAGCACTACAACTTTGACAGACTCTCTGGAGAAATGCGCTAAACCCTCTCCAGGAACCCAACATGCTGGGGTGCTTCTCTGAAGTGCCTGTATGCTAATACATGCAGTCTGGGGGGAATAAACATGATGTGTTAGGGATCTGTGTGCTGGTGCGATCATCTTGCAGGGATCACAGAGACACGGTGGGATGGCTTCCATGACTGGAG
>NW_010218899.1:0-574 GCF_000695765.1 Mesitornis unicolor
CTCATCCTCCTCCCGGCCCCCTGCGAGGCACCCAGGGCCCCCGGGACACTTCAGGACACTGGGACGGGAGCGTGCGACGGTTCCCAGCCACGCAGGGCTCTCCTGGAGGTGACAACCCCTGGCCCAGCCACCTCCGGAGGGTGACAGAGCCCTGGCGTGCTGGATTTGCAGAGCCCAGCGCCCACACGCTGCCCGGCCCTCCCCGAAGGCGATTACCAGGGTTGGTTAATTGCTAAAGCCCCGGGGTTGCAGGAGGAGGAAGATTTCCTGGCGCGGGTCCTGCTGGCAGTGAGGGTGCTGCGGTGGGGCAGGATTTGGCCCTGGAGCCCAGCTCAGCAGGATGCAACCGCCAGCCCTGTCCCCCTCCTGGACTCTGTGGCTTTGTTGGCATGGGGGCAACCCCAGGACTGGGGTAGTGGCCACCCCCATGGCACCATGAGGGGAGATTAGGGAGGTGGGACCCGGCCGTGCTGTAGGGTGCACCCAAATTGTCACCCCGATTCATGCAGGTGCTGAGGTGTGCAAGGTGCCTCGTGCTGTTCACACCATCGTGCTGCTCACACCATCACCATCG
>NW_010218900.1:0-573 GCF_000695765.1 Mesitornis unicolor
CTCTGTCTTCTACCTGAACGTTTGTTTTTAATTTGAAGTCTCTTAGGAGTTTTGCTTTGAGGCATTTGTGTCTGTCTCAGCTTTCACTGAAAAGGGCCAGCAAGTTAAACTGAACAGTGCAGTCTCTTGAGGAAACCCAACCAGAAGCAGATGGCTGCAGTGGTGCGTCCTGATGGCTGCGCAGGAAGGGTCAAGTGAGGTCCCCAGAGCCCAGTCCCAGCCCTGGGAAGGGGCAGGACCGTCCCTTTTTGTCCCATGCGTGGCCACAGGGCTCAAAACCAGGCATCTGTTCTTGGAGGTAAGTGAATACCAAACGTCTGAAAGCATCGAGGTGTTTTAGGGCTTCTGCTGTGAGCGGAGCACGTTCAGATCTGGTTGGCCAGGGCTCATGGGGTTCACGTCCGTTCTGGTGGGGGTTCACTGGTTGTGCCTCAGCGGTGCTTTAGTTAAGTTGGGTGATGGATTTAAGTAAGACCATGAAAATCAGAGCAACTTTGCTCTGCTGATACCATTCCTTATCCTGAACTGAGAAATCAGAGGATTCCTTTGCAAATGCAAGATCCCAAAAAGCAG
>NW_010218901.1:0-574 GCF_000695765.1 Mesitornis unicolor
CATGCCATGACACCGGGTACCCAGCATGGCACCACTCGGAGACAGGGTCACCGGTATGGGGCTCACCAGTCTGGCTTGGGGACAGGGTCACAGTGTGGCACCCAACACCGGGTCCTGGCATCAGGTCCCCAGCGTGGCACTGCTTGGGCACAGTGTCCCCAGCACAGTGTCCCCATCCCAGTGCCATGGCATTTTGTCTCCAACTTGATGCCACAGCACAGTGTCCCTGGGCACAATGTCCCCTGCCCCCTGCCATGGCATGGGGTCCCTGGTTGCAGTGACCCCATCGTGGTGCCATGGCATATGTCCCCAGGCACAAAGTCCCCAGCTTAGTGCCATATTGCAATGTCTCTGGGCACAGTGTACCCATCTTGGTGCCATGGCACTGTGTCCCTTGTCACAAAGTCCCCAATCTGGTCCCAGTGCCATGCCACAGTGTCCCAAGCTCAGTGTCCCCAGTCTGGTGTCATGACATAGTGTCCCCAGCTCGATGCCATGGCACTGTGTCCCTGATCACAGCGTCCTCAGGTACTGCCACACCACCACACCCCTGGCATATCTCAGCCCCGCCATC
>NW_010218902.1:0-574 GCF_000695765.1 Mesitornis unicolor
ACGTGGAATGCTCACCCAGTCTTGTTCTGATCACTGCGGGTAAGCAAAGACAAAATACAGTACTGAAAATTTTGAAAACTAATAGGAAAACAAGAACTTGTTAAATCCCTTAAATAGTATCAGCAGTGCTATTATAATGTTTGAACTGTTGGCTCATGACAAATGGTTCACCTACACTAGTTGTCTAACAATACACAATTAGAAACGTGAATCATTACAAGACTACCTGTTACAGAATGATCAAATTACTAAGATTTCTGGAGTCTGACATAATCAATAGAACCTAAAAATAGAGGTAGCCTTTGTCATGCGTAGAAAAGTGATAAAAACTTATTTTCAGATCATGCTCTAATAGTCAAGCAACCAAATGCTACTTTGAAGCTGGAATTCAGTGGTTTGACACTACAGTTATGCGTAATGAAGTATACGGCAAGAGTCTACACTAACAAAAATTAATCAAAGCTTTAATTAGCAAAAGGCTTATGTCTGACAGATTCAGATATCTCCAGAAGTGATAAAGAAATTATTTTCTAATGTCTGTCATGGTTTAAGCCCAGTGGGCAAATGAGCACCA
>NW_010218903.1:0-575 GCF_000695765.1 Mesitornis unicolor
GGACTCTGTCCCATTGACCACAACTCTCTGAATAACTGATATGCACCTGTCACATAATTCCTCTTCAATCTATTTCATAAATTGATGATGAAATAGGTTCTGCAGAGATAGAAAACTATGACAGGGAAAAAAAGTAAACAAATGCTTGCAGATTACAGAGCATAATGTGTGATACACATGGAAGAACTTTGAGAGACACGTACATTCTGTGTCTGGGTATAATCAACGCTTCCTGAGGGCCTAGCAGAATTTTGTTTGCTGGTTTCAAGACCACTACAGAAATACTGCAAGGTGATGATTCTGTTCAGCTTTACCCTCAGTTGAAGTCCCAAAATGTTTGAAGAAAGTGAACAGCAAGACTTAGCCTCAGCTAAAACAGAGTTAAAGATGGAGAGTGAACTGAGACAGGAGTGTAAGCAGAGCAGCAATTTCCAAGACTTACGATACAGATACAGGAGTGTTAGAGCAATGGAGTGGGATCTTCTTAAGAAGGAAGTAACTGCTTATGGGGTTTTCAGAAACCTGCTTTCTTTGGGCACCTGCTGTCTCTCTCCCTTTGGGCTTCTCTCTTTTGG
>NW_010218904.1:0-575 GCF_000695765.1 Mesitornis unicolor
AAAAAAAAGCATCACATAAGCTTGTGTCCACCACAGGAATTTCTGCTGTCATTCATTCCCCTTCATCACCTTCAGCTCATCTTAAAAGCCACCAATGATGGGTGTGCTACTGCTTGGAGCGGTGTTTGTGGCTGTGACCATGCCACTCATGCTCTTCACAAGGCCAACATGTGAAAAGTCACGAGGGAATCCCAAATTGTCCTGTTCTTGCGCTGTCTGCAGCATCAGAGAAACAAGGAAACCAAGGTGCTGATCCCTTGAGGCACCAGGTGTTCATGCCTCAGCACCTTCCTAATACAGACTGTTATAGCATGGGATAAAATATCATCTTGAAACCTGTCTTGGCAGAGCAGGACCTGGAGCCTTGAAGCCACCCACACCCCATGTAATTCTGGAAATTATGCACTTTGAAAACGCCTGTCTTTCATTCTGACAAGCTTAAATCCCATAAGAAAATACAGCACAAAGTGCTCCTGCTTTCTTGCCCAGACTTCGGCTCCCTCTTTCTCTCTCCACCGTACACCATGCTTAGAACATTTTCTCCTAAAGCATCTTCACCAGAAAAGATCCTTTTT
>NW_010218905.1:0-574 GCF_000695765.1 Mesitornis unicolor
TACAGGTATACTTGTTTAATGCTAGTGTTTTTCTACTTCTGCCTAATGCAGTAAATTGAAGAAAAACACTACACCATGGAACGCATCACAGTGTTGAGCTCTGGAAGAGATGCTGGCAGAGCACTAAAGGCACTGTGTGTCTAAGACCAGTAACCAGGTTATCTATGAGCATTTTTGCACCTACATATATTAAACGGATCAGCCTGCAATCCCTACATAGTGAAGCCACAAAATCCATTTTAAGTGGTCTGGTGCTGCTGTATGTAGGTGGGGAAACAAAAAGCAGCAGGATGCGTAGTGGTGTCAGGAGCTATACTTCAATTACCCTTTACCACGTAAAGACATCGGCAAAATTGTCTCAAACTTAGTTCCTTCACACAACAATACTTAAACCACAGAAGCAACTGTAATGTAGGTTTCTTCTCTCAGTGAGGAAGAGGAGCATTTCCAAAGACTAAATCCAGGCGACAATTCCCCCCCCTTTTATTTTCTATATACAACACAAATAATATTGCTTTCCACTGTGCCCCATTACCAATAAGGGTTTTAACCAATTTTTGTAAAATTCTCATCC
>NW_010218906.1:0-573 GCF_000695765.1 Mesitornis unicolor
GTCTGATTATATTTTTATAGTGATTTCTGTATGTTACTCTCCCCATTTGTCTCTCAATCTGGTAAATTCATTTAAAGGAATACTAAGGACTAAGTACTAATACTAATTACTAACTACCAATACTAAATACTAAGTGCTAATACTGCTCCATCTTCCAAGAGTACTTGGGCCACTGGGGGCTATGTGACAGTTCTGATGAAAATTAACTGAAGGCGAAGCTATTAACACATGTTTGGATTCACTTTTCTTCTCTCAGACCACAGCTACCTGAGAGCATTAATTACATAGTTGATCTTTCTGAGTACAGTAGAGAAAACAGAGTTGTTCATTCAACATTATATACCTTGTTCACTATCCATTCAGGACTATATCACTGAATGTTAATTACCATGAAAGGCAAAGCCAGATCTGCTCAAGAGATGTCATATTTTCAAATACACAACTTGTTTTGCTTTAGTCAAGCAGAAGAAATTATTTCAGAAGCATGAAGGAAACCAATTGCAAGACTGACAAAGACTAGCAAACATAACATTTAACAATTGCATTTGTCCTGGTTTGAGCTAAACAGAACTA
>NW_010218907.1:0-576 GCF_000695765.1 Mesitornis unicolor
CCATGTTTATGAAAAGCACGAAGCCAGGGCACTTAAACTGGATCGAGTGCCTGGGGCCGGCTCAGGAACTGGTGGAGGAGGCAGCGGCCTCTTTATCCTCTATTTTTTCATCCTTTGGAGCAGACTCAAGGTTGTACTTCTGTCTGAAGCAAATAAAGACAAATAGGATTTGGTGGATATGGAAAAGGGGGGAAAAAAACAAACCTCTGAACAAGCAAGAGATTTATGGTTGCTGTTTGCCAACGAAAACACAGTGGGAAGAGTCATCTGCTTGCAATGTAGATGGCTGGAAAACAAAGCCTGGATTGATTGTCCCCCTCTAGAGTCAAGGGGGAACCATTGGCACCTGTGAGGATGAGTCATGGCTGAAGAGAGCATCTCAATGTGGTGGCCTGGATCTGTCTGGGGATGCAGAGCTGCCCAGTGGCTCTGGAGGGAGATGGAGGTCACTGGGTGGCTTTGCACTGCACCTCTCCAGGTGCCACTCAACCCTGCTCTGATGGGGATCCCCTTGCTGGAGGCTGCTGCCCATCCCATCCCTGTTACCCCAGGGGTCTGTGAGCAATTGGGAGTCAG
>NW_010218908.1:0-576 GCF_000695765.1 Mesitornis unicolor
GTTGCCTTATGCGAGGGCCGAACCCCAAAAAAAAAACAACCTCGGGACTCAAAGGAAACCTTCAGATGAAGCACAGATACATTTCTCTTTAAGCTCCAGGCTCAGATCCACAGATCCCCTTCGGTGGGATGGGGATGGATTTCGCGTTTAAACAGGAGAACGGGACTTATTTCTCCTTCAGCTTTTTTTTTTTTTCCCCTTTGCGCAGAGGCCTCCGTTCCCAAAAAAAAAAACAATCAATGAGAAATGAGGGGAACAAAACCAGGGTACGAGGCCTGGATTGGCCAGAGCTGGATGGCAGCTGAGCCTCAGCGCTAGGAGGAGGCGTCTGTGTCCTAGGGGCTGCGCCTGCACCCACCGCGTGCGGCCGTCCGGGCGCAGAAAAGGCATTTCTCCAAACGTGTGTAGGTGCACGGGAAGGTAACGCAGCCCCCGAGGGGGATCGCAAAGGTGGGATGGCAAAGAGAGAGCAGAGCTCGGTCATTTAGCCATGAACACGCTGCCTTTTTGGCCTCAGCTCCACCCCCGCCGCGACAGGAGCGGAAATTGTAAGAATTTGTGGGGGGAAAAAAAAAA
>NW_010218909.1:0-573 GCF_000695765.1 Mesitornis unicolor
ATGTTTTATCCTCTCCATTTATGGAGATAGATATTTTCTGCTTCCCATTTTTAATCTTGTTTCTTTTTTGTTTTTGTTTTAATCCCATCCTCACCCAAACAATGCCTGGAAGATTTTCGAACTTGCACCTATTCTGCAGGAGGAAGGCAAGAAAGCAAGGGACAATAAGGGAAGACCTTTCATCCCCCTTTCACGTATGCTTTCCATAGCTCCATGAGAAACTGAAGCCAAGCTGTGTCCTGAAGTCAAGTTAAAGGCAGGCAGATCTTACAAAGACCATTTTGCACAAGATAGTCCCATATAGCTCAGTTCCCCGATTAATAGACTTTAATGAAATGGATAACATCAGTAGTGGTGCCCTTTTAAGTTTCACCCTTATCCTTGAAGGTCTTTAACTGCAGCTAGTTTGTTCATCCTGGTAAGCTCACAAATAAACCAAGGAAAGCAAAAAGCTTAGAAGTGCAAACATGAGAGCTGTAGAAATGTGTCATTTGTGGACTTAAAATAATTTTAGTTCCATTCTCCTTTGCCAGCACTGCCACCTTGCCCAGAGCTGGTACGTTCACAGTATGC
>NW_010218910.1:0-575 GCF_000695765.1 Mesitornis unicolor
CTGTAATTTGCTTTTCTGGTGCTTCTGCTTTGGAGCTGGAATTAATACCAGAAAAATAATGAATGCAAATAATGCACTATTGAAATAAAACCAAGCAAACAAGAAATGCTTTCTAGGGATTATTAACTCAGCAAAAATCCTGTGCTTCTTTCTTCCCAAACCAACCCAGAGTCATTGCACACTTCATACCCTAAACGTGTCCGTTCCTCCCAACCTGGGATTGCGAACGCCAACCAATTCTGCTCTCAGTGTCCTTCCTTCCCTTTCCTGTTAGAAGTCGGGTTTCACCACACTAATTCTACAAATATAATTGACCCCGGAAGCCTGAACATGAAAGAAAAGTGCAATGCAATGTCATGCTTTTGGAAGCCAAGACTTGACTAATAATCACAAACCAGGAAAAGCAATTACATCAACTGCAGGGATGACTTGGGTCAGAATATTTGGGTTGTGATGAAGGAGAGTTTAAAGCACAGTAGGCTTGGCCAGATAAATGTATAAAAGGCAGAGAAATTCAGGGCTCTCTACTCACATCTCCAGACTTCCATTCTCACTGCACTCGGTAAGTCACACTC
>NW_010218911.1:0-574 GCF_000695765.1 Mesitornis unicolor
GGGGACAGAGAGGCTGGCCTCTGCCGTATTCACCCACCCCTTCTCTGGTTGCAGGTGATTGACCCCAGTGTCCGTGAAGGAGGTGGGACCATCGCCATCATCCCAGTGAAGGTGTCAGCAAAAGCTGTGTTCACAAATACACTATTTACCCTGCGTCGCTCATCAACTTCGGTGCCATGATAAGCGGCACCAAGAAAACCTGTGCCTTCACGCTGGAGAACAAGAGTGTCCTGGACTTCAGGTTCTCCATCTACAGAGCAGACCAGGAAGCACCTCTATTGCCAAAGAAAAGGTGAGAGAAGACCTGCAGCACTCTTCCTGCCTGAGGAGGCACCACAGCATGGCTGGTGTGTGACAGGTAGCCAGGACACCCGGGTTCTTGTCCGTTTGTGTCACTGGCTTGTGAGCGGGGAGCAGAAAAATGCCTCAGTATCCCTGTGCGTGGCACAAAGCCGATGATCCAGCTGATCTGTCCGTAAGCCACATCAGTAGGTGGTGCAGGCAGCCCTCGAGGAGCAGGAGGACTTTCCTCCATGGGGAGGAAGGCCAGCTTTGGCCTTGAAGAAAGGCAGAG
>NW_010218912.1:0-572 GCF_000695765.1 Mesitornis unicolor
GGAGGATGCGGAAGCTTGGGTGTCCTTGGTGATCTTCAGCTTGGCACCCTGCTCTGATACATCTTGGTTTCCTGAGATATGTCAGAAATTTGCACGCCAGCCCTGGGCATATTTCCTCACTGCTTGGTTTGGTGGTCTTGGCTGTTGTCGTGGCACAGCTGGTTCCTCTGCCTCGGGGCATTTGTGCTCTGAACATAAAGCTGAGGTGCCAGAGCTGTCTGTGGCCTGAGCCTGGGGCAGAGGTGGAAATGCAGTCCCTCCTTAGGTTTCCTTAGAGGGAAACGTGGCTGATATCTTAGGTCTGCTCGTTTCCTCCTCGTCTGGGAGTCTGATACGTGCAGGCTGTAGGGGAGTGGAGCTGTGGGGTTGTGAAGGTGCCTTTTTGGAGGGTGGGGGAAGCTGTAAGACTGAGATTGGGGTGCGGAGGTTGGAAGCCCTCTGGAAATAAGCATTGTGGGCATGGTGAACAGGATTAATTTCAAGTGAAGTGAAATTGCAGGTAGAAAATTGGAACAAATAATCCAGTTATTCTCAAGACCCAATAACAAAACATTGAAATCCAGATTAATGCT
>NW_010218913.1:0-576 GCF_000695765.1 Mesitornis unicolor
GGGATGTAAACACGCTCTCCTATGAGAGACACCACAAGGAGAAGCAAAGGCAAGAAGTGGCAGAGCATGAAAGTGCAGTTCCTCTCGCACTGCCATCGAAGCAACCCAAATCTTGGCACACTGGAAAACTTTTCCGATACAAAAAGTGTACAAGCTTGCAGTGTCTGAACGTTAAAGTTACCCTAAGCTCTAGTGTTACCCAAACGGAAGTCGCAAGCCTATACGCACCATCTACTGCAATCTCTGCCCGAGGTTTGGGAAGGTTTACCTCAGCTACACAGGGAGTACAGAGATGATACGAGATATCAGTTGACTTCAGGCACTCTTGGTATTCGTGTGTGGTTGTTGTACAACCCCACACACTCGTAGTGACAGCTACCCTGAACCACATCACGTTCAGTTACTTTTAGTGCCAGGCGCCCCAGGAGATGGACTGGTCCAGCCCCTGCTCAGGTGGGGTCATACAGAGCAGGATTGCATCCAGAGCAGAGTTTTCAGCCTCCGAGGATGGAGAAAACAGCTTCTCTGGGCAGTCCGATCCAGGGATCGACAACCCTCAATGTAAAGGAGTTCTTC
>NW_010218914.1:0-576 GCF_000695765.1 Mesitornis unicolor
TTTTTGCATGAAGCTAATCTACTACCAAATCCACAATTAAACCCAGGCTTTGAGAAATAATTTGAAGATTCAAGCCCATCGGTAAACTGATAGAAATTGGATACATGCAATCCAGACGCATGTAAAAACACATCCACACCGCAGTGATAAACCTCTCGAATTGCAAACTCCTGTGCACAGATACACATAGTTCACCAAGACTGAAGATAAGTTTTAAATGCGAAATCAAGGGTCAACTTTCATTAAGCTCAAGAGATTTTAATTTGTTCACTGATATTCACCAGAGCTTAGCCTCCTAAACGCCTAATTTCTTTCTGTTAATGAAATTTTGGTATTTTGCAAAAAGAATCCTCATTTATTCTGAATCTGTTGGCAAACCAGGAATTGGAATTACTCAGGAGAAAGTTTTGAAGTTTTTATTCAACCTCAATTATTTATTTGTCATCATTTACAGTGGCAGAAAGTGTTACGGAACAAAAATAAAAGGGAGGATTACCTGTGAAAAATATTCTACTTTAGGAGTAAGAAGAATAAAAAATAAGAATAAAATCATTTTACTAATACATTAATAGTAAG
>NW_010218915.1:0-573 GCF_000695765.1 Mesitornis unicolor
GTCCCAGCAAACTGGGTGCTCAGTTTATGGTAGGCACTGTCTGTCTGACAGGCAGCACAGTCTGAGCTGCGTGTCCCTGGTCATCCGGCTGGGCACAGCCCTCGTAAGCCCGATTGCAGATCTACAGGCGAATCTTGGCATCAGTTTTCACCCTCAGCCTCCCTGGTCCTGTCCCGTCTCGTTCAGATACCTTGTCCCCAGTTTGCTATCTGGCATGGGAGGCTCTGGGGAGCAAATAGAGGCTTTCTCTTGGGGTGATCTGGGTGGCCGTTCTGAAATTGGGCTCATTTCACACCCACTCGTCATTGAACTCTCCTGCCTTTTACTGCACTCCTGTATTTTGGGTTTAAGGCTCAGGATGTCTTCTCCTCCCCTGCTTTATGCCCCTCTATGTGATGAAGGCCATTGCTCTGAGCATAGTAGCAGTGAGTAGCTGGTGGTGCTGGTGGTGCTGGCAAGGCACCATTTGTCGGGTGTGAGCGGAACAAGGGCTCTCTGCAGTGCTCCAGGCAGAGGATCACAGCATCTGGAGGATCAAACGGCACCACCGGGCAGCTCATCCCATGCAGCGCC
>NW_010218916.1:0-575 GCF_000695765.1 Mesitornis unicolor
TGCTCTAAAGGCAATATGGACTTGCAACCTTTGAATGTCTCAGGATGCTCTTCTCTCTCTGCACTGTACAACACAATATGAAATTAAAACATAACTGCAGCAGAGACATATTAATAACTAGTTATTTGGTTCATGCACCAAATGAAATCAGCCAATAAACCCAGAAAAAGTACATTCGCTTTCTTATAAAATTCAACTCCTTTACTTTTTCAGGAAAAATTAAACACTAAGAATGATGTCACATTAATTAAGTGCTTACCTTTATGAATATTTCATTCTCATCTATAACAAACTCAGATTAATTTCATAATAAAGCATTGTTCAAAGGTGAAAATTGTTTAGTTGGCAGTTCCCAATGAGCTAATTGGGAAGTTAGATGCTTCTTTGTGACTTAATATTTTTACGGTTAGTCAAAAAACATCTATATACACACAGAGGAACATGCCAAGATGCTAAGTATGGCATGAATATAAACGTATCAGGCTTTTCTTTCTCCGTGATGGTGAGCCCAAAGACGTAAAAAGAGTGGCTACAGTTCCTTCATTTGCTGGTATTTTACCAAAATAGGTTTATTC
>NW_010218917.1:0-576 GCF_000695765.1 Mesitornis unicolor
TAACCCTCACGCTGAGCCCTGCAGGGAGGACCTGGGGTTAATTTACCCCTTCCCCCTGCAGGATTTTTTCAAGAAATTCCTCTACGAGCCCCTGCCGGTGGAGTCGCACCTGGACCACTGCATGCACGACCACTTCAACGCCGAGATCGTCACCAAGACCATCGAGAACAAGCAGGACGCCGTCGATTACCTCACCTGGACCTTCCTCTACCGCCGGATGACGCAGAACCCGAACTACTACAACCTGCAAGGCGAGTTGGGGGGCTCTGTAACTGGGGTTGGAGGATATTTGGGACTCTCTGCTTTGGCAAGAGCCGTTTTCTCTCTTTCCTGGGGGGTTTCTGAGCCACAACGCTGCTCTGTGCCCGCAGGCGTGTCCCACCGGCACCTCTCGGATCACCTCTCGGAGCTGGTGGAGCAGACCCTCAGCGACCTGGAACAGTCCAAGTGCATCAGCATTGAGGACGAGATGGACGTGGCGCCGCTCAACCTGGGCATGATCGCTGCCTACTACTACATCAACTACACCACCATCGGTACGGGCACCCGGTGTCACTCCCCGTGCGATGGAGTCGG
>NW_010218918.1:0-576 GCF_000695765.1 Mesitornis unicolor
CTGAAGCAAATACTTGCAGGTGAAAATGAAGAGCAAACTCCCTGGATGACCCCATGCTCCTTCAGTGATTGCTTGGGGACTGAGACTTGGCAGGAGGGGGAAGGAGCCTGCAGGGATGCTTTGGGGACGTCGGTGAACGTGTGCTTCTTGGGAAGTCGTGTACTTCATGAGCTGTCACCTCTCCTCCACATCTGATTCGGATTTCCAGCTGGGATGCTTCAGGAAGATGACATTTGATTCCCCGGTGTTCGTTTAAGCCACAGAACAGCGGTGTTGGAACCATAGCGTATCTAATTAGTAATCTTAATTTTTTTATTAGCCGACTTTGAACGGATCATCTTTGATGTCTCCGAGACGACTGAGAGATAAATGCTTGCTGGATGATGTGGCCAGACTCAGTCATGAGGGATTGCGTTAAATGTGGGTTTTGTTTTCTTTGTCAGAAGTATTTGTTATTAAACCCAGTCCAGGTGAGCAGCCCTGGTTTTTAAAGGGACTGTAGTTACCTCTGCTGTAATGCTGAAATACAAAGACATTTCACAGAGTCACAGAACATCAGGGATTGGAAGGGACCTC
>NW_010218919.1:0-577 GCF_000695765.1 Mesitornis unicolor
GCCTTCCATGGGCTTTCAAGGCCTTGGCCTGGGTCTCTGTAGCAGCGTTTTAGGGATCCAAATTGGAGATGTGCTCCTGTGCAGGGTAAACCACGGCTTAAAGCAGCTGCTAATTAGCTGGGCTTTGCTCTGCTCTTGCTTTTCATGTCCAGATACCTCCTTCGGAAACCAGAAGCAGAAGGAAAACATCCAAGCAGAAGAATTCAGGAGGCAAAGAAATGGATGGGGATCGCGAGTGAAAAATTAATGAGGAGAGACCTCATTTCACAACGGTTATGTAAAGCTGGGCTGCATCTGTGCAGGGAACAGTGACCCAGAAAGAGAAACCTGAAAAGACTTAGACCAAGGTGCAAAACCTGGGAGCCTCTGAGATGCACCTACACAAGGATCCCTTGTCTGCGGCCACTGGAGCTCATCTGTGAAGTTTGTGCCTCAGTTTCCTTCCCCTCTGGAAGGTCCTGGAAGAAGCAGGGCCCTCTCAGGACTCACAGGGATGGTCCTGGCTGAGAACAGAGAAACCGTGCTGTGGGCTCAGGATGTTTATTTGGGGATGGCAAACCTCCTGAGGCAGCCGTTT
>NW_010218920.1:0-576 GCF_000695765.1 Mesitornis unicolor
ACACAAAACAAGCGCAGACATAACAAGGAGGTGGTAGGGAAACCCATGCCCTTTCAGAAGCAAAGGGCCATAGGGTTCTCTATCTCCTAGAGCTTCAAAAGCCTCACTTGGAGCTAAATACTTTCTTCAAAATAAAGGGAGAACTTATAAAAATGATCCAGATTAATTTCTGCTCAAATACCTATGCAAACTGCATTACTGAGGGGTGCCCCAGCAAAAACTGCGCTCAGAGCCAAGCTCCCCTTGCTGCACTGTGATGGAGTACCTTGCTTTCTCTCTCAGATAGCGATATGGAAATGTACACAAAAACCAATGGACTGTTCTGGACCTGTCATTTCTGTTGGACAAGAGCCCCGCAGATACTTACCATCTCTGCGCAGAAGGACGCAGGGATGACAGTCTGATTGGAGAGGTGGAGAGTTTGGGAAGAATCTTGCAGAACTTGGATACTGCCGAAATTTATCTTACTTGGGTAAGTGTAGACAACCGGTCCTTCTCCAATGCTCATTAAATGGATTTCCTGGAAGCAGGGAGGAAAGATCAAAATAAACCAAAAACAAACAAACAAAAAACCCC
>NW_010218921.1:0-575 GCF_000695765.1 Mesitornis unicolor
TTCATATTACAGCTTTTAGGAATAGCAATAATGCTTTTTTAATACTCCTGTAGTAACAAAGTAAGAAAGGTGTGTAGTGTCCCCATGTGGAATCCTGTGAAAGTTTGAAAGCCCTTCCTGCAAGCTGCTTGCCATAGAGTAGAAAAATGAGGTCCATCTTCACTTGTATTACACTGTCTATTGCTTTCATGCATGTCTCCTCCAGGAGAAGATGTCCTCCTCTCCCCTCTCAGAGCACCTGGTATCTTCCTTTATGTGAAGACACGAGGAACATCTGAAGGCAGTGTGACCTGAGGCCCAGAAAGTCCATAATGTCAGCAGGCAGGTCAAGGAGCATTTTGCCATGCTCAGAACATGTCATTGTGGGATCCAATTCACCTCTTCTAGCGTCCTCCTCACTAGGCCTATGGGGCACGTGCCTGAGAGAGCTTCCAGCTCATGTCCTAGGGTCACACTCATTGCAGCTGCATGAAGTAGGATGGAATCATAAAATCATCGACTGCTTTAGGGTGGAAGTGAATGTTAAAAGTTCATCTAGTCTAATCCCTTTGCATTGAGCAGGGACAGCTTGCTCA
>NW_010218922.1:0-577 GCF_000695765.1 Mesitornis unicolor
GTGGAAGCGCTTCCCAGGGAAGGTGAGGCCCAGCCACAGCTTTCCGTGCTGGCACCGCCTGTCTGGCAGTCCCGGGGGCCCTTCTCGGAGCTGGGCTCTGCTGAGGGTGCGGTGGTGGAGCAGAGGCAGGGGCTGAGCCTGGCCGCTGGGAGACGCCGTGCTGTGCCGAGTGGAGGGAGCGTGGGGGAAGCCTTTCTGTGAGGCACCGCGGCAGGCGGGGGAAGCCATTTTGTGCGCCACCGGCTCAGCGCCGAGGAATTCGTTGGAGCAGGCGGGCAGGGGCCTGCTCTCCTCGCCCCTGTCACCAAAATCGGGACTAGAAAAACCTCTTTCAGAAAAGGTTTCGGGGATTTCAACAAAACTTCAGAAATTCTGTTATTATTTCTTTCAGGTCCTTTCAGGCTTCCCACTTAAGAGGATACTGGTTTTGCCTTACCAGTCTAGTTCCAGATTCTAGAGCAACTTTTACTGGTTGCGCTAGTTTAGACCGAGCTGGGATTCTGCTTGCCCATACCAGGGCTGTTACTGCATCCTCTGCTCCTGTGCGAATTTCTTCCTCCAGTCTTTGTGTATTCTG
>NW_010218923.1:0-576 GCF_000695765.1 Mesitornis unicolor
GTCCTCCAACCTTAATGATTCTGTGATGACAGAGCCAGCCATTTCAATGGTGCATGACAGGAGGATGAGAAACTGTGATCAAAAACTTAAAAGATGACTTTCTGTCTGGATATACAGAAAAGCTTTTCCATCACGAGGGCGGCGAAGCACTGGAATTGGTTGCACAGAGAGGTTATGTGGTTTCCAACCTTGGAGATTTTTCAAGACCAGACTGGATCAAACTGTGCACAGCCTGGTCTGACCTTGGAGCTCACCCTGCTCTGAGCAGGAGTTCAGACTGGAGATATCCTGAGTTCTCTTCCAACCCTATGATCCTGTGATTTTCTTCCATTCATTACAATCCCCTGTCCTGGGGAGCTGCTGTCCATTGGGTGAAAGAATACGATTTGAGAGTTGGCTGCTCTGCTCCACCACAGTATTGTCTGTAGTCCAACACCACCTTCCACACTGCCCATACAAGCAGAGATGAGCACAGGTCCCACCTCAAAGATCCTGAATCTTCTGATTAATATTAAATCTGTCTTCTGGGCTGAGAGAAAAAGTTGCTGAGGAAGCTTACCGGTCATTTAGGGAAAG
>NW_010218924.1:0-576 GCF_000695765.1 Mesitornis unicolor
CAAACTTGCTGATAGTGCACTCAATTCCCTCCTCAATTTTCCTAGCTCCTACTTGTGTTGGTCTCCAAAAAACCCCTTACATTTTTCCTTTCTGGGTCTCCCGTAGTGATTTTGGCTGTTTTATTGCTTCCTCCAGTCCTGATAAATTCTTAATTGAGAAGAAAAGTCCATGTGGACTCAAGAAAATAGGGGTGGCGTCGAAGTTTTGTAACCTACCAGGGATAAAATCTGAAAATACGACTTTTACCTCGGGGCTTCATAATTTCCCATTGAAAGGAGATTATTTATAGGAGTAAAGAAAGAGAGGAGGTTTGCTGGAGCAATTAGAGTTTTGCTTTTGAGACATAATCAGAATTATTTATGGTGTTTTGATTTGCCCTCCTACTCTGAAGAAGTTTTAAATCAGAGTTAATAATGGAGTGAGTCCAGTTTTGCAATATTTGCAGAAATCAGATTGGATCCAAATTAAACACTTGCTAGAAAATCATGTCTATGACGTGGCCTACATGGTGGACAAGGGGAAGGCTGTGGAACGAACTGCAGTTGTGACCAGTCCCAAGTGGTGCTCCCCAGGGC
>NW_010218925.1:0-575 GCF_000695765.1 Mesitornis unicolor
CCCCGAAATTGCTGCCATTGTAGCCTCTTACCGTGAGAAGGAGCAGTGCCCTTACGTTCCTTTAACTACAGAGTGTCTGTCTAGATGGATTTTACATGCATTAACTCCAGTGAATGTTGGAGCTGAGGTTAATGTATTGCACAGTAATATTAATAATATCGAAACCACATCACAGCTCTGTGGATTTTGAGGAAATCTGATCCTTGCCCTGTGAGCTAAAGTTCCCTTAACAACAGGAAATGCCGTATCATTTACCACAGTGGTGTTAATTGCCCCAGTTAAACAATGTATCTTGGGTACTGATCTACGGGCAGGACAAAGAGGAGGAACTTTAAATGGTTGCTTCTGGTTTGGGACTTCACAAGCGGGATTTGCCATTCGATCTATAACTGTGTTGCACAGATTCCCAAAGTGGGATCCTGTTGTGTTGGCCGTGCCTGCCAAGGTGGTACCAGACATGGTTACTGTTATAGAAAAAATGAGCCAAAATTTACAGCCCTAGAAGGTGGTGACAGAACTTGCTAATGCTTTCTTTTCCATAGCCATTGCTTCAGAAAGCCAAGACCAGTTTGCCT
>NW_010218926.1:0-577 GCF_000695765.1 Mesitornis unicolor
CACCAGAAATCCTTCATTTCTAACCCAGAAACGTTTAATTAACGCACAACGTCGCGATGCCTGGCAATGAGCCCCCCAGATCCCTGCCTGTGCGCCCCGAGCCGGGCTGGGCCCTGAGCCGAGCGTCCCTGCTTCCCTTCCAGTTGTACGCGTGCGAGATGGTGCTGGAGGAGGAGGGCGTCTTTGGCGGTGAGCGGGGCTGCGCTGCTGCTGCAGAATCCCAGTTGAATCCCAGTGCTGGGATCCCAGTGCTGGCAGGGACGGGAGGGTGGGTTCCCGTGGAAAGGCCCCGACACCCGGCCTGTGGGGCTGTCACCATCTGGGGCTGTTCCTGCTGCGTAATCGCCGCCTTTCCCTGTCCCAGATGTCACCTGTGACGAGTGGTCCTTCTATCTGCTGCCCCTGGACGAAGACATCATCAGCATGGAGCTGCCCGAGTTCTTCCGCGATTACTTCTTGGTCAGTGGGGCCGCGCTGCCGGACACTGCAGAGCCCTCGCTCCTCTTTGGGTTGGGACACAAGAGCTCTGACGCCCCCCGGCGCGGCGGCGCGGCCCCGGGGTCACTGCCCCGCACCT
>NW_010218927.1:0-575 GCF_000695765.1 Mesitornis unicolor
AGACTGCGCCCCATTGACCACGACTCTCTGAAAATGAGAAGTTTAAGCAGCCACTACCAAAGCAGTGCTTCGTTTTCTTGCTAAAAAAGCCTGTGATGCTTTGCTCTGAGTGGGAAACAGTAGGGGGGGGACGTGAACTTCATCTGCAGTCGCTCTCATCTGCCCTGAGGCTGTCAGATATCGATTCTATTTTTCTGTGTTTCCATTTCCTTCAGGAGTTGCCGGAGCCGGGCGACTCTTCTCTCAGGATGTGATCAAAGCTATGGCCTCCATCAATGAACGCCCCATAATATTTGCACTGAGTAACCCTACGGTGAAAGCTGAATGCACAGCAGAGGAAGCGTATACCTTAACAGAGGTATGTGATGTTGACCTATTGGCAGGAACATTTCCATTGCTAACTTTTATATAAAATTAATCATCTTTGACGAGAGCCTGAGGGGAAGGAGGTGGGGACAAGGGAGCATCAGGCAGGCAGAGCGCTGGTTTTAACACTTTGAACTGCCTGGTAATGCCTTGCCTTTACATTGTAGGCTCCAGCTCTTGAAAATACTTCTTTATTGTCTTTTTTTTTT
>NW_010218928.1:0-578 GCF_000695765.1 Mesitornis unicolor
TGCCCTGACAGACTAATCTGGTAGCTAGGATTTCTTAAGGAGCAACTCTATTTATCAGAGAGATGAATCATGGCAGACGAAGCAAATCTGCTATTGAGTGTCTTTAGCTTTCTGCTTCATCTGAACTGCTGCGACTTTCCCCCCTCTGAATGTCAGGCAGTGCCATTGCCCAGGTCCTGTTCTATCTCCATGCTGAGCCCTTTCCCCTCCATTTGATTCATCACAGTGATTTTTGAGATGCGAGCTGCTGGCTCTACTGCTGTGTCATGGCTGTCGTTAATTTGGCGTGACTTTGGTTGTGGTAGGTTATGCAGTCTCTGTTTTTTTCCTTTTAAGAGTTTTGAACCTTTGTCTGTCTGCTAGACAGGACATTGTCCTCGCTTAACAAAAGCACTTTACGGATTTTGCTGTGTTGTGATCACAGGATGAGTTTTAAAATAACATTTGTGTCTGCTACCTGTGTTTCCTAAGGCAGTGGCCACTTGATGAAATCAAGGATTGCTACTAGGGTACCTTCCTTGCTCTTGGCTGTAGCAAGGAGAATCTAAATGGGCTCTTTTTACTTAAAAAAAAATAAA
>NW_010218929.1:0-578 GCF_000695765.1 Mesitornis unicolor
TTTTTTTAAATGCACTAATTTCTATAGAAGATCTAGACCTGAGAGTCAATGGAAAGAAGAGATTAAAAAATAAGATAATAAAGACTAAAGTTAGTACCATTTTTTCTTTGTACCTTTCTTTCTGATACAGCTCAGCCAGATGACTGATTCTGGTTCCAGAGAGGGTCTCTAACTCCAGGGTATTCTTCCCAAAATATAGCACAATTTCTGATATTTTAAAACTCTGCTGAATTGGGCATTATGGGCAGCCTATAATTTGTTAAAGAACAGCCAGATTTTCTGCACGGGACAGTCATTACTTTGGAGTTTAGGGAAGGGAATCAGAGGACAACACTTGAAATACCAGTGCAGGACATGAGTCAATAGTCACATCATCCTATGATGTTCAGCTAAAAGTAAAGTGTAACTGCCCAAGAGCAAGTCTTCACCTACCTATTGCTCCTTCTCAATTTGTAGTACACAAGCTATTTCACTGTAGATCCTCTGTGGTACTGATAGTATGCATTTGGGCTGCTCTTTCACATTCAATTCCTTTGAAATCCAGCAATCATAGATCTTTCCAGAGAGAAAGCGTATTT
>NW_010218930.1:0-577 GCF_000695765.1 Mesitornis unicolor
AGTGATTAAATTTGTCTGGAATTATACAAAAGCAACGCAAGTTGAAAAATATTTAGAACAAAAATTATTTGGAAGGACAAAACCCAACAGCGCACTCTGGGCACACCATTATCTCCATGTAACAATTAGGGAAAGCTTTCAGAAACCCAAAGTCAGGAACTTTTCCTCTGCATGCAGCATGACCAGCAGCCCCCTTTATTGTTAAACTGGCTGATGAGATTCATTAAGAGATCTGCTTTTCAGTTATTTATAATTTTTCAAAATATTTGAGCTAAAATTTCCTCTGCTGGAGGTGGAATATTTATAAAATGTTCCAGGTAAAAATAGTTCTGCTCTTTGCAGGAATGAAACGATAAGAAAAGGTGATGTTTTTTGAGAAGTTCAGTGTTGTGTTTTGGGCAAGGGGGATACTGTAACTTTGGCAGAGGATCGGCCTCTTCCAAAGGAGTGGTGTCTGCCGCCTGATATTTCACTCAAACTGGGCAAGCTTGCCAAGAGAAAATGGAGCCAAACTTTGCTCGCAGTGTCCCTGAGAAAGCACAAGAGGCAACAGCCATGACTTGCACCAAGGGAGATT
>NW_010218931.1:0-576 GCF_000695765.1 Mesitornis unicolor
TTTGTTTGTTTGGGTTTTTTTACTCCGTTCCTACAACTTTCTGTAAGCATTATGCTTAGCAATGGGGCACATCAGAACAGTAATCATTTGGGGCAGGGATTGTTGCCATTGCAAACAGTACGCGACTCCCAGATGTGATTGTGGATGTTGAGGTGTCACGTCATGGACATAAATAGGATGCAGCATAAGAAGAAAAGGGGCTACTGAGGAGCCCAGGGGCTGTGGCCTTATGGCAGTGGTACAGCACACAGCTGGGTGGCCAGCAGAAGCAGCGTGTTTTCTGGATCCTGAGGTGACCTGTGCCTCTCGCACGCAGGTGGTGAAGGAGCGGCTGCTGTGCCACGCTGTCGTGGGGAACAAGGCAGGGAAGGTGCGGATAA
The DNA here is from genome assembly GCF_000695765.1 of Mesitornis unicolor. Lineage (NCBI taxonomy): Eukaryota > Metazoa > Chordata > Aves > Mesitornithiformes > Mesitornithidae > Mesitornis > Mesitornis unicolor. The sequence continues at coordinate 381 of NW_010218931.1, forward strand.
TGCAGGTGGATGTCACGTGCGAGTTCGTTGCTCCCGTTCTGCAGATGTCTTCCAGAACAATCAGCTTCCGGGTGGAGAGGGTAAGTCTCGAGATTGCATCCTGGTGTTTAACAGCCTGGCTGAGCACCGTGGGGATTGGGTGCTTGTGTTCAGAGGAGGAAGTTATACGGTGCTAAGCCGCCTCCTCACCTTTCCT
>NW_010218932.1:0-572 GCF_000695765.1 Mesitornis unicolor
ATGACTATTAGGGTTGTGTTGAGTTTAGCTTAGATGCTTTGCCAAGAGACATTTCTCCTTGATTTTTCCCTGTTATCTTGAGTCATTTTTACATGTTTATCAAATGAGTTAAGAGCTGTGCTTCTATAGTACTGCAGCAGTAGAATTCTGTGGATGTGTGTTTAGGGCCTGATACTCTATTCTTTAGGTCCTTCTCTGATTCAGCAGCTGTTACCCAGTGCCATACAGAATCAACACCAATATATGAAGTTCATTGGACAAAATAATTGTCTTGACACTGATGTTTCACCTCATGCTTTCCTAGGGTTCTCTTAGTGTCACTTCAACAACAATTTTAGTATTGGATAAACTGTTAAGATTTTATCGCTGCCTGTAGTCTTTAGGAAAAAAAGTAATTCTCTTTTCTTGGATATATATTTTTATTTTTAACAATATAATTTTAGGCTGCTATTTTGACAGCCATTCACACATGCCATTTAGTAAATTTCTTTTTTAAGGAGATATGGCCAGTTTATATGCCAATAACATGAATGATTACACGCATGCCATGCATTCAAGAGTAAATTCTCCAT
>NW_010218933.1:0-576 GCF_000695765.1 Mesitornis unicolor
GCTAAAGGCCTTCAACGTAAGGAGGGGGGCATGGGGAGGGTGATACCGTCCACCCCCGCCCCATCCCGGTGGTCCCACCGTCCCTCTTCTCCTTTGCAGATGTTCGTGCGCCTTTTTGTGGACGAGAACCTGGACCGGATGGTTCCCATCTCCAAGCAGCCCAAGGAGAAGATCCAGGCCATCATCGAGTCCTGCAGCCGGCAGTTCCCCGAGTTCCAGGAGCGGGCGCGCAAGCGCATCCGCACCTACCTCAAGTCCTGCCGCCGCATGAAGAAGAACGGGATGGAGATGGTGAGCGGCCGCCCCCTGCCCCGCTGCTCACCTCCCCCCCAGGAGACAGGGCCCTGAGCTCCTTCTCTGCTTCTGTCCCTGCAGACCAGGCCCACGCCACCACACCTGACCTCAGCCATGGCCGAGAACATCCTGGCTGCTGCCTGCGAGAGCGAGACGCGGAAAGCGGCCAAGAGGATGCGGCTGGAGATCTACCAGACCTCCCAGGTACGGTGTGGGGAGAGGGACGGAGCTGACGGGAGGTGTTGCTGAGCAATTTCACAGAATCCCAGCATGTCAGGAGTT
>NW_010218934.1:0-572 GCF_000695765.1 Mesitornis unicolor
TTCATGGTCCACACTGCCACTTCTCCTTGAAGTGTCTCACAGACATGGAAAAAATACATAACAATGAACATGCCATAGTGGGGGCCCTATGAAACAACTGCATCATATTAGGGCCTCTAAACATTGGTGCAAGAAAGAGCAGATGCAGAAAGCCTAAATTTGGAAGGTAACTGCACATCCAACTGGACCATTATATTTAAATGATTAGAGTTCTTGTAGTGCAATTCCCTTCAATGAGAGGAGAGAAACGTGCACAATGGAACTCAGAATTCACAAACTGAACCAGTGAAGCCTGCTTCTGTCTTAATTTTATACAAATCCTTTTCAAATATTTTGCAAAAATATCATACCACTCCACATTAACTAAAACTTACCTCTCCATAAAAATTACAATCCCGTTTAGTGTTTTTGCCACAGACATATGCATATACATCTTTAAATTATGGTCCATTATCCTACAATAATTTTACACTAACCAAGTATTAAAACCACAGTCCTGAAGTCACAAAACTAAATATTGTATCAGATGTTCTGTGATGCAACTCCCTTTTTGAGGCTGACCACTTTTGAGC
>NW_010218935.1:0-579 GCF_000695765.1 Mesitornis unicolor
CCTGATAGTTCTCAACCTGCTTACCTCCTCCTGGAGCTCCGCCACCTGGCGGAGGAGCTCCCCTACCTGGGCACACCTCCCACAGCCGTGTTCACAATGTCATCCGACATCGACATAAGAGCCAGGCACACCCTGCAGCCCGATGCCTGGGTTGCAGTGTGTACCCACGAGAGCTGTCTGGGAAGCTGTATCACAGCTGGCGAGTGCAGAGCTCAGAGATGCGATGGTCTTCTGAGTAGTGGTTACCATTGCTTCCTGCCCGAGTTGACAGGCTTTCACCGCCCTCCCGTGCAAACTGCCGCGCCCTGTTTGCCTGGTCAGTTCGCCCGCCTAGAGAGCACGCCCTTACCGTGTTGCTCCAAGGTAATAGCCTGGGTGACATCCACTCACTGCTCAGTGCTCCCGAGGAGCTTCTTTTATGAGGAGGGTGTGGTCTCGGTGAGTGCGCCTCGTTCAGATTTGCCGCCGGTGATGTTGGCTCTGCCCACGCTGCCTCAGCAGCCCGCCCACAGTCTGCCGGTCCCTGGCACAGGCTAGCCGCTTTTCCCGGCTTCAAAAAGCCCCAAAAAGAGCCCTTTG
>NW_010218936.1:0-578 GCF_000695765.1 Mesitornis unicolor
TCTTCTGATTCTTTCTCCTGCTCCCTCTTAGAAAAAGGTTCTTCATCCCTTACTAAATGAGTTGACTTCTTCCATTGTTTATTTTTAATTATAGAGGTGACTCATGTAGCTGAAAGCTGGGTCTCTGTTTTAGCCACAGTGTCTCTTGGTATGTTTTCAGATCCAGATACCCTCTGTTTTCCTTGAGGATGCTGAATAGTACTGAGCAGTGTTCAGTAGATGCAGGTCAGGCCCCAGCACAGTGTGCAGTGTGATAAGTTGTGCCTCTTAGGAATAGCCAGGGCATTTTTTTTTTTTTCTTCAAACTTTTTGTCATGTTATCAGGATCTGGGAGTGAAGTTCCAGACCAATGGAGGTGAGAAGCTTTCTAGATACTTGTCCATATTCTCCCACATGCCTTGCCACCCATAACCACACTGCCACGGGGCAGGGGTGATATTCCCAAATAGTTGGTTAACCTTGGGAAAAAAAAACCACCCCACAATATTCTTAAGAAATACCAGTAGAAGTATTTCGGTTACCCAAGGATGTTCAAGATACTGAAGAGTTGTTATAACAAGGGAGAAAACATCACGGAA
>NW_010218937.1:0-578 GCF_000695765.1 Mesitornis unicolor
AACCAAGCGATTCTGTGATTCTGTGATTCTTAAGGTGCTGTTAACAGCCATAAACCTTGCACTGACACAAAAGGCTCCGACATTTTCTGGTGCTCCTCAGCCACCTGCAGCGTCTCTTGGAGCTTTGCAATCCAGTCTTCCCTGGAAGATGTTTTGCTCACAAAGCCCCGTATGTAAATCGGAGAAGTTTATTTGAAGTGAGAGTGCTCTGAGACCTCCCCAAGGCTGTTTGCTCTCTGGTGAAACCGGATGCAGAGCCACAAACAGATACTCCGGATTGCCAAAAGAACCAAAAGCAGTCAGTGGTTTTCACATGATGCCATTACTGCATATGTATCTTTAGTCATACAAAAGGGAGAGGACGAGCTCAGAAACAATTACTAGTAATTAATTGTTCTGCAACAAATGAGTCAAGTGTGGTCTTGGTGAGAAGAGAAACTCCCATGAGTTTCATCAGGATCTCATCTGTGCATCCCTCACCCATCGCCCGTCACCCCTCAGCATCCCTCACCTCTGCATTTCTCCAGTGTGTTCACAGATGGACGTTTTCCACAGCCCTGGATTCTGTTCTTATTTTA
>NW_010218938.1:0-579 GCF_000695765.1 Mesitornis unicolor
TTTTTTTTTCTCAATGGAAAGAAGTAATTGAAGCGTGAGGGAAACTGAGCGGCACTGCTCATTTCTTCAGTCTGAGCTCTGCCTGCTGGGTCAGTGTCCTTGATTTTCCTTTCCTAGGGTGGCTTTGAGTACAAGCGAGCCATTGTGGACTGTATAATCAGCATCATTGAGGAGAATCCTGAGAGTAAGGAATCGGGCTTGGCTCACCTCTGCGAATTCATCGAAGACTGCGAACACACTGTCCTAGCCACAAAAATCCTGCACCTGCTGGGGAAAGAGGGGCCGAGGACTCCATCCCCGTCCAAGTACATCCGCTTCATTTTCAACAGGGTGGTGCTGGAGAATGAGGCTGTGAGGGCTGGTAAGTTCAGCTCGAATCCTTGACCTGTTCATAGTAGAAATCTCAGGGCTGAAACTGGGTTTGGGGGTAGGAGGCAATGGTTACAGGCATGGCATCAGCTGTGAAGGTGATTTTTATCTTGCAGTGTGTTTAAACTCCTCATATCATCTTAGCATCAGCACTTGGGCCTCCTGCTTGGCAGAGCTAAAGCATTTTAGTAGCTTCTAGTCCCTTCTTTG
>NW_010218939.1:0-576 GCF_000695765.1 Mesitornis unicolor
GTACGTCATGACTTTTTCCTGCCTTTGAGAGCTGCCAGGTCAAAGCTCAGAGGTCTGCCAGCTGGGCACCTCCGCAGGCACGTGGGTGCCCTCTCCTTGCACGATTCCTCTCCCGTGTCTGCGACTGAGTTCTGCCCATGTAGATCACAAAAGGTGACCAAAGCTTCTCTGGCTGTTTAGTTACAGATGTGCCCAAAGGGAGAACTGTTCCCGATCCTCAGCTGGGTGCTGCACTGCAGCCTGATTGGCATCTCAGGGGTGAGTCGTCTCTGCTGACCTCACAGGCACTGGTTTTCCATAATTAATGTATGTGAAATTGAAGCAAGTGCTTTCTGTTCAAGTCCTCCAAGAGGAAAGTACAAATATGAAGGAGGAAAAAAGTATCCAGAGCCATCTGAAGTTCTAAGGCAAATGCTGGAAGAGCTGGAGAAAGGATAACATTCTTTGGGAATATGGGAATATTTCACTGCCTTAGCCGTAAGACTCTGCAGCTGGAGGTTTTCGATACACCTCTGGACACGCTGTGGCCTGCGCAGCAGACGTTGCTGGGTGTCGCACCTTGCAGACAGATGCTGG
>NW_010218940.1:0-580 GCF_000695765.1 Mesitornis unicolor
GGGCTGGCAGCTCACGGCTCTTTCTCTCTCACAGGCACGAACCAGGGAGTCTGATGGCTCATCCCCAGGTATGGCGTGGGACCAGAGGGGGCACACCCGGCTCTCTGTGCTCCCCTATGGGACACTCAACAGCAGCAATGCTGGGCTGCGGAAGTGGGTACTGAGACCCCCAGAGCAGACATCTAGGGACAGGGAGGTGGCCCTGGGTGATGACTGTGCCTCCTCTCTTGGTGCCTGGGTTGCTTCCCCTTCTCCAGTCACTGGGAACTTCACCGGACTGCAACGACTTCTCCAATCTGATGGAAAGTGGCTCAGCAACTTCATCGGCCATTTCCCTCAGTACCCGCAGATGCATCTCATCAGGTCCCATGAACTTGCACCTTCAGGTTCCTCTGATGGTCTCAAACCTCATCTTCCCCTACAGTGGGCACTGCTTCATTCTCCCAGTCCCCGCCTTTGCCTCAGTGACTTGGGTGGTGTGGCTTGAGCACCTCTGGTGAAGACAGAGGCAAAAAAGTCATGGAGCACCTCAGCCTTCTCCAGACCCCGGGTCTCCTGTTTCCTTCTGGAGAGGACCCAC
>NW_010218941.1:0-580 GCF_000695765.1 Mesitornis unicolor
TCATCCCCATGGCACCCCATGGCATCCTATGATACCTTCATGGCGCCCTATAGCACCCCATGGCACCCCCATTGCATCCCTATAGCACCCCATAGCACCCCTTGGCACCCCTATGGCACCCCATGGTACCCCTATAGCATCCCCCATAGCACCCTATAGCACCCCATAACACCCCCATAGCACCCCATAGCACCCCACAACACCCCCCTAACACCCCCATAGCCCCCCGCGGTGCCCCCCACCTGCTCCACCCCAAGAAGGGGGGCACGGCGACGCTGATGCCGATGACCCAGGTGGCCACCACCACCATGAGGGCGTGCTTGGAGCTGAAGCGGAAGTTGCCGAAGGGTTTGCAGATGACGATGTAGCGCTCGAACGCCAGGAAGGCCAAGGACCACCCCGTCACCAGCCCTGGAGGGGGGACACAACGTCATTGGGACATCAACACACGGCACAGCGACACCCGTCACCCACCACAATGTGGAGGTCAACCCATCTCCTGCTGTCCCATCAGGCCATGGTGGCCAACACCACCACAAACCATGGTGGTCGACCCCACAAACCATGGAGGTCAACCCCA
>NW_010218942.1:0-580 GCF_000695765.1 Mesitornis unicolor
GAGGCAGAGCCATGTTTAATTACTGGTAAAATCACACTGAATTTTCAAAGGAAGGAATGGCCAGAGCATACCAAGGAGCCAGGTAATTAGCCTGCATTAATCTTTGGCTGCCCTCATTCCCTAAGACGACCTGAATTTGTAAATTATGTGAGCTCTGAGGTCTGTGTAGCCACTGGGTCAAGCCACGAGGATTACAGAGAGTTTTCATTTGAGGCTGAATGCGAATGCACACAGAAATAACGATGATTCTGAAGAAGATTCAAGTTTCCAGTTGTTGACACCAACAACTTGTAAAGCAGCAAAAAGACAGCTGCTTCCACCACACAACATCAGCTTCAGATCTGATGCTTGATCCCACTTACGTTAATTATGACCTTTCATTAACCATCTAAAGAGAAAACCAATTTTAATACAGCATTTCTTGGCAGAAAACTCAATTGAACAGTAAATTGAGGAAAAAATTCGGACTCACATTGCAGTTAATAGTCATAATGAAAAGCTTTTTTCCTCAGCTGCCCTCTTGTTATAATAGGTCACAAAGATTTAAAATTACATTATCTTCAACAATCAGTGATTTTTT
>NW_010218943.1:0-579 GCF_000695765.1 Mesitornis unicolor
ATAATAAAACAAATACTAAAAAAAAAAAAAAGAATAAAAAAGAACGTATTTTGTATCTTTAGAAGTGGTATAAGTATGTGTTTCTATAATATGCATTGACTTACCACTGGAGTATATGACCACCAACAATATATATGTATAAATATCTCTGCATCTATCATTGTCATTTCTGTACACACTCTTTTATGTATTAAAAATTCAAACCCACACTCTTAATGTGATTAAAAACTAGGCTTGAATTTATGGCCTTACTAAAACTGTTGAGATTTTTGCCACTCATTTCAATACATGCAGGATTTCCCTTCTGAAGAACTAAACACCTCCTTCATCATTAACTCATTCCTCTCCTCTTGGGACTTGCGGCCTGTCTTTCAGCACTTTTGAGTTGCATTGGCATGTCCAGGTCAGAGAGACATATGTTTGGAACAGGGAACGCACCAAAACAGAGCAGAAATGGGAATTTGCGCTGTCCTAAAAGCTTGTGCTCTACTGAAATAGTCTCAAAGATCTATCACAAGCAGGCAGTCAAGAGAGAAATGCAGCCCAGAATATCAACGCCTTTGGTTATTTTATTTATTT
>NW_010218944.1:0-579 GCF_000695765.1 Mesitornis unicolor
TTCTACTCTGACGAAGTGACGTGGAGCATTGACAGGCAGTTCCTGTGGGGTCCTGGACTGCTTATTTCCCCTGTACTTGACCCGGTAGGTTTGACTGGTTTGGTATCTGTCTCATAACCACTTCATGGGGCACGGGACACATTAAGTCATTAATTCCAGCTCTTTTCTTTGGTGGAGAACTGCAGCATAAAGTCTGCAAGTCACACTATTCCTGTCACTCCTTTGTTGCTTAGAACAACCATTGGAAACCACCTTCCAGTTCTGAGACCTTGTTGTTCAGTCTTGTGGTGATTCTGTTGTGCAGCTTCAAGGTTGTAGCTCCTCTTCTCGAAAGGTATTCCCTGCTGATACCACATGCTCCCTTATTTTTTACGCTAAAACAAGCTAAACTGCAAAAGTAGGCTCTGCCATTTCCCTGAGGATCCCAGGGGAAAATTGCTCTGAGTCGTATTCTAGCCTGAACTCTTCTGTCTCGACCAGACTTGTAAACTCTATTGGTAGAGAAACTGCAGAGGGCCTTGTTTATTAGCATGAACACAGCTCTGATTCCAGTACAAACATGGTTTTTGCTAGATCCTT
>NW_010218945.1:0-580 GCF_000695765.1 Mesitornis unicolor
TTTGAGAATGCAGTTTAACTGAGTGCACCAAACAGGGAAGAGTTTGCAGCTAATCTGCACTTAATTTAAGGTGAAAATGCTTCATTCAGCTTTTAATGGCAGTTAAAAAGCACCTCAACAGGTACCAAAACATCCCAGCTTCCTGCTTTCATGTTTAGTGCACAGAACCAAGACATTTTACCTGACCTTTCTCCCAGAGCTTCACCCAGTATCTTGCATCACCCAACCACCAAACATTCCCCCCCCCGAGTAGCGTAAAGTTCTGACACATGATCCCACACCCGATAATGGAGTATCTGTACTCCAGATGATGCCGTGAACTGCAGAGCAGCACAAAAGCAACAAACGCTGCTTATAGGAGGGGAGAAAAAAATAAAAAAAAACTTAAATATTTAAATTTCCCTCCGGAGCCACATCGTGTTACAGAACTGCGAGGGTGGGAAGCCTTTTGCAGGGATGCTCTCCCCCAAAGTGGCTCTTACAGACGTTGAGCCGCTCCAGGTGTTTATGGCGGGGGGGGTGCGGGGCTCTGCTAGGGAAGGGCCCCCACCCCTGGCGGGGCGTTATCTCCCCCGGGTGG
>NW_010218946.1:0-580 GCF_000695765.1 Mesitornis unicolor
GACTGTTTTTATAGCACACTAAATAAAACCTTCTATTCGTGCTGGAGGTTTATTAGTAAAGGTGATTTTGCCATAGCTGGGGAGGGAGGGGAGGAAGGGATGAATATCAAAGCAGAGATACGTGTCGTTCAGAAAAAGCACAGCAATGCCCCAAAAATGTGGTGTCACTCATCATCGCCTCACCTAGCATTGCCACAGAAATATATAATTTAATTTTTTGTTGTTGTTGCTCCAAAACATTATTGCTAGCCTGATTGAATTTCCCCCATTGGTAAAGCTTTTGTTACGGATACAGTGGGGAGCCTGAGTCTTGGTGGAAGAGGCATCTGCAAGGAGCCAAATCCAGGGAATGCTAAAATTGGTCCTTGCATGAGAACACTAAGTTTTAGCCAGGATAGCTCGTCAAGAAGACTTGCAGGTGGACATCAGCATCCTCATAGCACATGTCCATGCCTAAGGCATCCTCATGTAGTGCTGGGTGCCTTTCTTCAAACCTGCCTTCCTTAGGGATGTAAACTGTATCACCTGATTGAGACCTAAGGTGGATGGCTAATGTCATAGGGACATTACCTCCAGAAAC
>NW_010218947.1:0-574 GCF_000695765.1 Mesitornis unicolor
AATAATTATTCCACTTGTCTTTTCCTACTTCTTCAAATCCCTTCAGCAGTTATTTAGCTTTAAATCTATTCTTGCGTGGTTTTTTTTGCATTAGAGTTATACGTTGCAGTGTAAAGTATACACCCCATTTTTTCACCAGTACAATTTCTGTTCCGCAGCTCCAAAATCGCTTTTCAGATCCAGGCTGTGAATAATCACGGCAGGTTTGTATCACTCTCTTACTAATGAATAACAAGAAGTTAAGTGTTTTTAACAGTCATAAACTTATTTCTCTTGCCTTGGAACTTCTAAGAAAACATTGCAGTTGCTTATTTCATACAAGCTGTATTAAATGCTTTTGGTTTTGAGACAGTGTAATGGTTTTGTATCTGTAATTCTGTGGAATCTTAAAAACAGTTTAAAAAAAACCTAAAACAAGTGGGCAGGCAACTTTTATTAACTGTTAATATGTAGAAGGAGAATTTCCTTTAAAAACTGTGCTTTTAACTTAGTTGATATCACAAACCTGTGCTTTTTTAAATCTCCTTGCTAATTGACTAAAATGGCCTAAAAAATAAGAGTTTATTTTAAAATG
>NW_010218948.1:0-580 GCF_000695765.1 Mesitornis unicolor
CTTTTTTTGTCTCAGAAGAGAAACTCCTGGCTGGAGTGGTAATTCCCTCTCCCATTCTTCCAGGTTCTCAATGAGACCCTTTGCCCAACCTGGGACCAGCTGCTGGTCTTCGATAATGTGGAGCTGTACGGAGAAGCCCATGAGATGCGGGATGACCCTCCCATCATTGTCATTGAGATCTATGACCAGGACACAGTGGTAAGATGAATCCCAGCCAAGGACAATGTTCATGATTTAGATGTTGCCATCACTCCTGAGCTGGAGGCCAGGCAGATGATGCAGAGGATGGGAGAAGCAGCTTTTCTCCTGACCCTTGGAAGACGGTCACCTCCTATATCTCTCTTGACATGAGCAGCCTTTGTCACTCATGAGACCTCAGACTTAACTTAATGATATCTTATTTTTGGAGAGTGAAACAAGAGCTTTTGTGAGGATGGAGGCAAGGAGACATTACTTGAGTCTTTCCCTTTAGAAAAGCTGCTCAGCCACAGTCTCATTGCAGTCTCAGCCATAGGCCACCTCCTTCACCTTATTTGAAGAGGCCAGGAGTGAAAGCTGCCGTTGAGCTTTGGTGTCCCAG
>NW_010218949.1:0-579 GCF_000695765.1 Mesitornis unicolor
CCTTCCAACTCCTCATATTCTGTGATTCTAACATAAAGGCTGGCAAAAAGTTTTACTTCAGCTCTCACAAAGCTATGGCTTTGACACAAAAAACTGCAGTGCAAACCAGAGGTTCATGCTTCAGCTGTAAACCTATGTGACATCTAACAGACGTCATCCAACCCCTCTGGCTCAGGACAAGTTCTGTGGATAGGCACTTCCAAGCCATTTATGTAACAGAGGGAGCCTGATGTCTGTTTGTCTTGGGGTGACCCTCAGCCCTCTCCCCAGTGAGGTACACACACTGCCCTCTCTTAACTCCATGCAGATGTAGGAAAAAAGCCTGGTACTCTTACCCTGGAACTGTGAGCTTCACTTTGACCTTGTAGGAAACCAGAATCCCCATCACTGTCTTGTCGATTCCATCCTTGATGCTACCAGAGAAAACAGACAGCAGCGTTAGGTGATGCAGCCACACAGCAACACCACTCAGCTGGAGCAAGAACTGGGTGAACATCTCAATCCATGGAAGTCATCGAGCAGCCAAGCCCAGGGGATGGCTGATCCCTCTCTGGATCTGTGATCACTATTGACCCTGAA
>NW_010218950.1:0-580 GCF_000695765.1 Mesitornis unicolor
AACTGGGAATCCTGGATCCCATCCCCATATCAAATTGCTGCTCTGAGCAGTCATTTCCCTTGCTAAGGTGATTTCTCCTAAAGTATTGGAATTGTCAGCTAAAAGTCAAGGACAGATGATTTTTTGGTTTTATCGCAGCTGGCTGAGGGCTCCTTTAGTTCTGCTGCCCTGGGCCATCCCCACTGTCACAGCTGCCCCAGTTCAATCCTAGCCCCAAGAGACCGGGGTTTATAGCGTGGGAGGTAAAACAACTCCTCTTGCTGCTTTCTCTAAGTTCAGATAGGAAAACAGAACAAATCTGGGCAGGTTCTTGTTGCCAATTAAAGCCTTTTCTATCAAAAAAGGAGGAAAAAAGCCATTTCTCAGTGCTCACTAGCTTAAATAAGGAGTGGAATCGATTCTTTAGTAATCAGGGAAATTAAATAAAGCTGAGGAGACAGAACATAAGGGTGTAGATTGAGTTATTGAAGCGCTCTATTAAATTCCTGGATTAGACACACGAGGAGGACATGCCTTTCATGGGAAAATGCCTTTTAGCCTGTCAGTCCTGATGGTGAGAATTATCTAAATGGAGAATTTC
>NW_010218951.1:0-580 GCF_000695765.1 Mesitornis unicolor
GTGGCCGGCCCAGCCCTAAACCATGACAGTCTTCAATGAATATCTAACCACAAACTTCTGTCTCCTCCCTCATGTTTTTTCTTTTTCCCCCCATATGCTGTTTGTCTAATCAGAAGATGTGTGCATCCTGGGTGATTTGGCAGCAGGTACCCTCACTGCAGGCATAAATCCCATTCAGACAGGCGTATTCCATTACATTTTGTGTTCAAACTGAACTTATTAATGGCTCAACCAAGTAAATGGAACCAGCAGAGTGGAAAGATCTGGGTGTGCTGCTCAGAATCTGACATATTTGAAAATTGGCCTCATAAATGCCATATGCTGATGCGTATAGAAGAGGTCCCAAATTTCCCACTAGTTGAAATTTCCTATGCACTATGTATTGGCATACAGATATTTTTCAAAATTTATAAAATAAATAGTCTTCTAAAAGTTACAACTCTTCACTCATTCACTCAATAATTTATGCAGATCCTATTTTTGAGTAATTACATTTCAAAAGAGCACAGCTCTTTCAGCATATCAAATTGCTACTGACATATGCCATCCGTCTTAAATACTGTTTTCAGCATTCTAATTT
>NW_010218952.1:0-581 GCF_000695765.1 Mesitornis unicolor
CATGGGGCTGTGGTGACCCCAGGGCAGGGCCTGGCCCTTGGCGTTGTTAAGCCCCACACCATTGCCCTCACCCACGGATCCAGCCTGGCCATGGGGGCTGCGGAGTCGAGGTTCACCCCACACCAAGGGCATGGAGCGAAACGGGCGTCCCCTGCCCAGGGACGGTCCCCAAATCGCAGCAGGGGCACAGCGATGGGGTGAAGGCCCAACCCCAAACCAGGCCCTGGCTCTCCCATTAAACCAAGCACAATCCCACGATTTCCCTCTGCCTTTTCCAGGTGGCGAAGCCTTCACTGGATTTGGACGATCCCATGTACGGGCGCAGGGTGAGCACCCCAAAACCAGGGATGGAGCACCCCGAAAACGTCTACGAGCAGCTTTCTGGAGACCCTCTCTAAGCAGGGGTAAGGCCCAAGGACCCCGCTCGCACCCCCCAAACATAAAATGGGTGTGTAAACCCCAACCAACATCATCCTCTCAGGCACAAAAGGGGCAAAAAAGGGGGCCAAAAAGACCCCAAAAAGACCCCAAAAAGGGGACAAAAAGACCCCCAAAAAGAGACCCCAAAAAGAGACCCCAAA
>NW_010218953.1:0-578 GCF_000695765.1 Mesitornis unicolor
TCATACAATCCTCTTTTTAATTTCATTATGTTCCCTCCTTAAACCAGTTAAACAGAAAACTGTGTTAACAACAGAGTGCTCAGAAACTTTATTTTTTGGCTTACTAGCGGCCTTGTTCTGATTAACATTTTTCATCAGTTCTCACACGTTTTCCACAGCCAACATTTTTCTTTTTCATGAGCTGATTGTTTCCCTCCTTGGTGTTTTCCCAGGTGATGATTTATTGGGGAATATTACGGGAACTTCAGTTTTCCATTAGCTCCTGTCTCCAGGATGCTGCTTCTCATCTCTTAATCCCACATGCCAAGTTTACAAGCCAGGAAGAAGTTGCAGTGCTGACACGCAGGGAACTCTCCCATGCAAAGGGAGGAGGGCATGAGGCGTATTACCTCTTCTGTTCATGAACTACCCCCTCCACTTCCCCATAGCACATAACTCATGTGAAAGAAGACCTCAGTAGTATTCACAAGTGGCCACCTACCCAATCTGTACTTTTGTTCTACCTGTAGGGAAGAATAGCGTCCTCTGAGAGCCTTCACTAGACCAAACTAGACCAAGCAGGCCAAGCTCTTTCAAGC
>NW_010218954.1:0-581 GCF_000695765.1 Mesitornis unicolor
AGTAGAGGGGGTTCATCAGTGTTATTGTCACCAAACAGGACTTAAAAACCAAAACCTGTTTGCCATGAAAACCTTCTCTGGCCAGTCTGCGCTTGCCATAAAATAATCACTACCAAAGAGCCAACATAGGCATGAAGCCATGGTGTGTTTACACGTGTGGCAGATGAAGTACTGCACATATCACCTCACATTTTGACAGCTCTCCGCATCTTCCAAGCCACATTAAAGCAGCCATGTTTCCTTTCGACACCAGGAACGAGTGGGTTCTTCTCCAAGGCGTGACAACTTCACTTGTCTGCCCTGCTCCATCCTGCGCCAAAATCCCTGCCAAAAACGGCTCCGACCGTCGCAACCTGGCTCGACGCGTTTTTAGCCATTCCGGGTGTGCGGCAGCGGCTGCGGCATGACGAAGCAAACACCCCAGGGTTTCCCCGTTTATTACAAAGCTACACAATTATGCCGACACGTGACAAAAGTATGAGATTAGTCACAGGCCACGACTGAGGACAGTCACATCACAAACCTTTCATGAGCTGCAGATGTCAAGAAGTCCAAATTACTACTCCCTGACCCCAAAATAA
>NW_010218955.1:0-581 GCF_000695765.1 Mesitornis unicolor
ATTTAAATATCACAGGTTTCAGAGAGGATTTAACTAACAAAACTCTCGTTTCGAGGCAGTTTTCAAATCTATGTGTTCCTCTTAAAGTTTATGTGATGAATGCTTGGTTTTCAGTTGTTGATACACAAGCTCTTCCCTCTAACACAACAGATGTTAAAAAATTGCATTTGCACGCTTACTTACTAAGGATTTTCCAAATGGATCTACTTCTCCACCTCAGAACTCAGAAATGCAAAGGCAGGTTACAGATAAAGAGATAAATCGCACTCTGGAGGCTCCCTTTTAGGGCTGCTCCTCACAAAAACCACCTCTATAGGACATTTCTCCTTCCAAAATCAGAAAGATCTTAAAAATGGAATTAGGCAAACCCAGCGGCTTTCCAGAGCACTGGATGCTCTCCATACCTTGCTCATTACAACCAAGACTGAAAGCTGCTGTGAAAATGTCAACCTTCAAAGACCTGAGGTATCCACCTCCCATACCACAGCCCTGTCAAGTCAGCACCAGTCACGTCCCAGTTCGTCACCAGTTGATTCACCTCCGGGATCGCACACCCCCCATCCGAATGAGACATTCTCATA
>NW_010218956.1:0-579 GCF_000695765.1 Mesitornis unicolor
CTGCACCGGGTTGTTGTTTCCCAAGTGCAACCTCTAAGATCATCGAGCACAACCGTAGGAAAAGCCGACGTGCGCCAAAAAAGCCACATTAATTCCACTGCCAACCGATTTTAACTCTCAAACTCACAGACTGCTCCACACTACTGCAGTAAAGATATGAATTTCTTTAAATCCTGCTCGTTTCCCCCCAGCAGCAGCGCTCACCACCATGCCAATGTTGTTCTGCTGCCCTCCCGGCGCCATCTCCACGCACTCATCGATGACGAGGTTCATGAAGGGATCAAAGCCCCGCAGTATCCCCTGGACGTGGCGGCCACCATTTAACTTCACTGCAAGAAATCCGAGTTTATTTTACAAGTCGACACCAGTGTCGGGTGTTTTCTCCCCGAAACTGCTGCTTTGAAATGGAGCGGGGCCACGCAGAGAGAGGATTTTTGGTTAACTGGAAGGATTTAGAGCATCCCATCCAATATGGTAAGAAAAGAAGGCTCTAAAGAGTTTACGAGTGCTAATTTGAAGTTAATTAATTGACTGATCCTAATTAGGGGATATTGAGGTCTGGAAGAGGTCAGGGCCCCC
>NW_010218957.1:0-582 GCF_000695765.1 Mesitornis unicolor
AAAAAAACCCTTATACAAGTTAGCAGACTTCCTTTGAGAGCTTGAAATGAGCTGTGTTGTTGAGGTTGTTCGGTTGTTTCTGTAAAGATACAGAAGTAGTCAGTTCTTCATGCTTCCATAATGCAGCTTCAGAAATGCACTGGATAAATATGAAATGGCTCATGTGTCCCTGTCACTGGTGGGGAGTTGAAGTCCAGTTTTCCAGTTTGCAGCTGGGTTTGTCATTTCCTCTGTGTTTTGACAGAATTTGATGCCCTGTTGATACCCAAAGGCCGTACTTCAGCAGCCGTGCCTGGTAAGAGCAGCAGTGGCTTGATTCGTGTCAGACTCCACATTACGTTGGCCCACAGTCCAAGACAAGACCTTGACATCTGGTTGCCCGTATTTTGCTCAGGTAAGGTTTTCTCTCTGTGTGGTTATGTACTTGGCTAATCAATTTGCTCATTTCTGTGTGCTTTCGAAGCGATTTACCCACCACAGCCCTGCCCACACGGTGGGCACTGTGCTGGAGTGGCTGTTGGAGGTTGAAGCGGAAGGGCTCCTGCAAGGGCAATCACAACTTGTTCCAGATGTGGCTCCCCC
>NW_010218958.1:0-582 GCF_000695765.1 Mesitornis unicolor
CCCCATAAGGACCCAGCACCCCATGAGGCCCCAGCACCCTACAATGCCTCAGCACCCCTCAAAAGCCCAGCACCCAAGTCCCCAGCGCCCCATAAAACCACAGCACCCCACAAGGACCTGACACCCCACGAGGTCCCAGCCCCCTGGGGGACCCCTGGCACCTCACAACTCCCCAGCACCCCACAAATCTCCTACACCCCATAAGGGACCAGCACCCCAAAAGTCCCCTACACCCCATGGGAACCTGGCACCCCACAAGGACTCAGCACCCTGTGAAGCCTCAGCACCCAAGTCCCCAGCACCCCACAAATCCCCTACACCCCATAAGAGCCCTGCACCCCATAAAACCCTGGCACCCCATGAGGTCCCAGCGTCCTGGGGAACCCCAGCACCCTACAGGTACCCTGTACCTTGTAAGGGTCCAGCACCCAACAAGTCCCCAGCACCCCATGAGGGCCCTGCACCCCATAACTCCCCAGCACCCCACAACTCCCCAGCACCCACAAGTCCCCTACACGTTCCCTATACACCTTAATTCCCCTACACCCCATAAGTCCCCTACACCCCATAAGGACCCAGCAC
>NW_010218959.1:0-582 GCF_000695765.1 Mesitornis unicolor
AGCGATTCTGTGATTCTATGTGATTCTGTGGCAAGTTTTCTCCAAGATCTGCTTTCAGCTTTGGGACTACTGCTACCTGTGCTGGTTTGAAATTGTGCCTGTTTATCATGGGCATTGCAAAACCTACCTAGCTATTTACATAGGTGTTGGGGAAACAAGGATGATATGGACCAGCAGGAGTGGTGTGGAGCAGCGTGAGTGGAGGGAGAGGATGGTGTGAGCTGTGATCCTACTCGCCTGCTTATTTTCTGGTTTGGAGGCATCAAGCACCTGCTGATTTAGGGGTTTTCTGTAGGTGATTTCATGCCTGTGATTAGCATTTCTGAGGACATGACACACATAGTCTCACCGCTAAAATACGCTCTGTAAATACATAAACAGAACATTCCAGATGTGGTCATTGTCCGTCTGTCCGGACTGGTCTCCAGTTAACCCAGCAGGACTGGGCAGGCTTCATCGGGCCATCTGATATAGCAGATCCTGGACTTCAGACTTTAAATTCCTGCTCTGAATGGAGTTACCACTGCTTCTCGATGCTTCCTTAATGGCAGTTGCTTGTCTCATTTTCTTTCTTTTTAATCA
>NW_010218960.1:0-581 GCF_000695765.1 Mesitornis unicolor
ACCCTGCTACAATTCAACACTGAAGGCTTACAAGGATTCCTGAGCCACACTTGGCACATTCTGCTCTCATCACTTCTGGCACTCAGTCATCACCGATTTTCAGAGATTAGGCCAAAATTAGCAACCCTTTCCCAGACAGCTGATTAGACCAACATCCAAAGAGCTTTTCAGGCTGGTTCAAGGGCTTCCAGACACAACTCCCCTCTTTCTCTAATGCGTAAAATCTAAGTTGCCATGCATAAAACAGGATTACACGCTTCACAAAGCCTGTAGATACTTCAATATTGCCATGCATCCCAACTCTACTTCTTGACGACTGATCATCGCCACATAAGCCCACTCAGCACATGTTCCAAGCAGATTTTTCTCTTACGTCCTCTCCCGTTCTTCGTCTGCGTGCTGCAAGTAGATAGTCCCACTCTGTTCCTTCACAGACTCCTCCAGAGGGGTCAACAAGTCCTCAAGCTCTTTTTGCTGTGACAGAATGAAGTCTAGTTCCTGGTCCAGTCTGAAAAGAGAGTGTTAACTACTCCACTTAGAGGTTTCTTTACATTCTAGATCTGACATACCACAACGCAAGA
>NW_010218961.1:0-582 GCF_000695765.1 Mesitornis unicolor
TGAACCCAGCCTGCAGTATCTTTTTCACTTAAGAAACCCAGAAAACTAAACCCAACCCACAAATTTTCTCCTCTGTCTCAGTAACATTCACTGTTGGCATCCTTTGCTAATGAAGGATGCACTAGAAATTAAAACCGATCATGTACCCCCTTGGAGCCTTTCGTGGTACACAGCCCCTGAAGCAAGACAAGAGATGTGGTGCTCACCTCGCTTAATGACTAGTGGAATCTTGAATTCACAGCGATGGTAACTAGAAAGCGCAAATCATAAAGTTACTAGAAAACAGGAGCACAAACTTAGGGATCTTAATAACCAGTATAATGAAAAGTCACGTGAATAGTAAATTGAGAGTCTCAGTGCGAACAGAATCAGAAGGAAACTTCTGATTTCTATTTTCTACATCAAAATACGGCAGCAGCCTGGCAATGTCCTAAAATAATTCTCTAAAGGACGAAAAAGGTCCTTCAGCACAAATTACTCTGCGATTACACAGAGTAGATGGAGAAATACTCGGCTTAGAAGAGCACTTACAGATTTCTCCATCACCAATGCCAGCTGCCTGAAAACACACTCACTTTTAAT
>NW_010218962.1:0-583 GCF_000695765.1 Mesitornis unicolor
GACTGTTTTTATAGCACACTAAATAAAACCTGCTATTCGGGCTAGAGGTTTATTAGTAAAGGTGATTTTGCCATAACTGGGGAAGGAGGAGAGGAAGGGATGAACATCAAAGCAGAGATATGTGTCATTCAGAAAAAGCACAGTGATGCCCCAAAATTGTGGTGTCACTCATCATCACCTTACCTAATATTGCCACAGAAATATTTAATTTCATTTGTTGTTGTTGTTGTTGATCCAAAACACTATTGCTAGCCTGATTGAATTTCCCTCAGTGGGAAAGCCCTTGCTATGGATACAGTGGGAAGCCTGAGTCTTGGTGGAAGAGGCATCTGCAGGAAGCCAAATCCAAGGAAAGCTATAATTGGTCCTTGCAGGAGTGCACTCAGCTTTAGGCAGGGTTGCTTGTCAAAAGGACTTGCAGGTGGACATCAGCATCCTCATAACACATGTCCATCCCTGAGGCATCCCGGTGTAGTGCTGGGTGTCTTTCTTCAAACCTACCTTCCTTAGGGCTGTGAACGATACAACCTGATTGATACCTAAGATGGAGGACTAATGTCATAGGGACATTACCTCCAGAAAC
>NW_010218963.1:0-582 GCF_000695765.1 Mesitornis unicolor
GTAGCCATTTTGGTGCAATTCCGTGACACAACCCTGTTTTCTTTCCTTGTTATATTCAGGATGAACATTTATTTAATTAAGTCTGTTAAGATTACCAAAAGTTTGGGATAGTTTTGATATTATGCCTTTTGCATGAAAATCAAACAAAACAAATGCACATGAAAGGGTGAGGTGAAAAAAGTATCCAAGATATAAAATACCCTCTGTTTCAATGCTGAATCCTGCTAACAACTTCCCTGCAGGACAGTTATAGTATTGGTACATCATCTTGAGAGACATTTGGACCTGGAGGAGTTCCAGTAGTTACCCACATTTAATACACTCATCTTTGCTGTATTTTAGCTCACAGGTATACAGAAAAGTGTTGCAAAATATGATTTGGTTAGTAAAGTCAGTTTTAGTTTTTCAACTCGCAGCAAAATGTAAAAGAAAAGGAATCAAAAATACTATGGTCAAGTTCAAAAGATAAGAAGAAAAAGGCAGTAGCATGATCAAAGTCACAATTGCAATTAAGGATACAGTTTACACTTCGTTTAGGTTTCTCCAGCTCTCTACATATAAGCTGAATGTCTAAGTTTGCTT
>NW_010218964.1:0-584 GCF_000695765.1 Mesitornis unicolor
TATATATAAATTAAAATTAAAGTTACAATCAAACGTAATACATTTAAACCTAACTGGGTGACTCCTGCAGTGAACAGGCTCTTCTCCACATGACACTTTGATACATTCATTGTCTTTATTATCAGCTACGACTGGGCCACTGGACTCAATTTTTATTCATAAAGATTTCAGCACAGACCAGTTCTAATTGGTATAAATAGTTCATGAGCTCTTTTCCGCTGGCAAAGTAATATAAAACGTCTCAGTGTTAACAAGCATCAGCCTCCCAGCTCTGCAGCTCCTTTTTACACTGAAATTCTCACAAGGAAAACAGCAGCTTCTGGAGAGAGGGGCAAGTCCATAAAGAACGTAAAACCACGGAGAAAAACACATTTAAAGAACATTTCACAGCCTGTTTAAGAACTCAAGCTACTTCTGAGTAATGAGCCCTCCGAAGTGCAAAGAGCAGAGTTATTTACCCAGACCTTCCTCCCCTGTCAGCACTGTCTGAGAAGCATCACTGCTCACCCAAATGACATCACTTTGTTCTCAAGAAATGCTAAGAGAATATCATTTTATGTGGTTTTTAAGTATTTCAACCTGCA
>NW_010218965.1:0-581 GCF_000695765.1 Mesitornis unicolor
AGTTCTATTTAGCTCAAACCAGGACACACAGACACTCACTGTCAAAATAAATTTGCCTTCCATGTAGTTTTCTGAATGTCACACACAAGATGTCTGGGATTTGCAACTGAGTCCTATACTATAAATACAAATAAAGATAATGTTATTGAAGTCATCCTCTCCGAAAGTGAGGAAACAGAGCTCCACGGAGCTCCTAAATTATAAAAGAACTTCCCTGCACGCACACTCTGGTGCAAGCACACTTTTAATATATATACCTCTTATAATATACAGACATTTAGAAAAATCTTAGTTAGTCCCAAACAGCAGGTGTTAAATGAGTCAGCTTTGCAAGCACGCTATGCAGGGAAAGTAGGAATACATCATTTACACGGGACACATACTATTACCTTTTGCAACATTGACATTGCCATTTAAATGGTCCTTGACAAGGATCTTTTTTTTACATTTCATTTTACATTCGTGCTTAGCAAATAAAGCATTTGGGGTCTGTGGGGGGGCTACAGAGCCACTCCCAGACCCAATTTCTGCAAACACTGCACACGATGAAGAGTAGGAGGAGTTATTTTAATTAGTTATGG
>NW_010218966.1:0-584 GCF_000695765.1 Mesitornis unicolor
CAAAAACAGGAAGCGAATAAAAAAATCCTACATTTGTTTATATGTTAAAATCTTGTGAGTTTTTTACACTGCAATTCAGATCAGCAGCAGCAAAAGACTCTCGCTGCAGTCACAGCTGCCTGCCTCTCCCCAGCATTGTCCGGTTTTCTCTTTGGCATTTCAGGATGTTTTAGTGGTGAAACAAGAAATAATTGTCTGTGAGGGCCTTTTGCCTCTGCCCATCCCCTTCTGCTGCCCTGGAAAGGGCAGGGATGGTGTCCACTTGGTGGGACAGGGACGGCTGCAGCAGTGACGGGTCTCAGTGTAGCAGGATGTCCCCTGTGAGGAGACCATCCCAGTGATGGCACTGGTCAGAGCCACCACAGAGGCTGCACTGGTGCTGACTTTGGTGTTTTCCATCCCTGAGAGAGTCTTTGCCTTCCCAGAGAAACTTGGGAACGTGCAGTAAATGGTTTGGCTGCCACATCCCTGACTCCAGGGAGCTGAGAGACACAGCCAATAAACTCGGCAGTCGCTGGGAAAACCCTTGGCATCTTAAAAATGAGACTCTGACTCCTGAACTGATCTGGTGGACCATAATTTTG
>NW_010218967.1:0-583 GCF_000695765.1 Mesitornis unicolor
GATTCCCCTGCAGCCCATCGTGAAGACCATGATAATGCAGGTTCTCCCCCTGCAATGCATGGTAGCCCATGGTGGAGCAGATATCTCACTTCAGATATTTTTAGTACATTCTGGGGAAAAGAACATATTTCCTTCTTGTTTGTGCAGTATCCAATCAATCCAGTCAGTCTTCAATAGATAGCCTGTCCATTGCAGTAACTCTACTGCAGAGAAGTGAGATACAAGTGATTGGCTATTATGTTAGGACTGAAAAGTGCCAAAAGAAGTGTCTATCAGAGAACTCATGCAATGCTGTGGGAAGTGCTTACTCTGCCAAGTTTTCAGCTTTATAAAGATTAAATTCCAGTACAAGTTTATACACTTTAAGAAGAATATAAAGCCAAGCAGAGAGGATAATAAAGGTGAAGATGAAGGAAAAGCTTTATTGTGCTCAGCCAGTGGAAAAAACTTTACAAGAGATCACCTGCATTTCATTACTGGAGAAGAAGTCCTTACCTTGGCTCAGCAGAAGAAGTACAGATCCTTAAGCTATTTTGTCAGTATCAGATTGAAGTTCTGAATTTTGTAAAGCTAAATCTTTTTT
>NW_010218968.1:0-584 GCF_000695765.1 Mesitornis unicolor
TGGCCAGCCCAGCCTTAAACCATGACAATAATTTCTGTGATTGCAATATTGGCTGCTTGCAATGGGAATAGAGAGAGTCACTGTAAAGAGCTGCAAACATAACACTGGAGGGAAACAGAGAGACAGAGCTTCTTAAATCCAGGCTCACTTGGAACTTGTCTTACAGTAAGTTTCCTGTTGTTCTGGAAACAGTACCATATATCAGATGTTTCTAAATAAGCATTGCACAAAGAATACATTTATCTTGGTTACTGTCTAATTAAGCAGGGCTATCTGCTCTTGAGTTCTGGCTAACCACTAGGGCATAGTAGCAGAGTAGTTTGGGGTCTTGTTAAATACTCTTGCTAGCAAACATCCTCTTTCAGAGGCCACTGAAAAAATCAGCATAGCTTTCAGATTGTGCCAGTGTGGGTAGAGGCCTTCAGTAAGGTTATTAAAGTCATCAGAACTTTCTCTCTGCTACCTTGATCTAAAAACACAAGTTGGAGAGGTGTTTAATAGAGAGGGGGGAAGGTTTAAGAAATAGTGCAAAATACAAAAATACAAGAGTGGCCTGGGGCCACTGTAAGGGGCATTAAAAAAAA
>NW_010218969.1:0-583 GCF_000695765.1 Mesitornis unicolor
CTATGCTCTATACCTCTTTCACGGCAAGAAACCAGATAGGGCTCTGATTTGGGCTCTGAAGGCATCTGCGAGAGCTCTGAAGGCCTCTCCAAGGGCTCTGAAGGCATCTCCAAGGGCTCAGCAGGTTCTGGAAGGCAGTGACTTGCAGAGAAGCTGATCTACTGCATCCCATGTGCAAGGCAGCAGCCTCTGACACCTGAGTTTGTTCTTGCAGGGCAGTGTCCTGCTCAGTTTTACTGCAGCCCCTTGTGTTCGTGCAAGGCAGTGACTGATCTCCTGCTGAGCTTGATGCTGTTGCTTGTTTTCCCTACTTCAAGGCGATGCAGGTAACTCAGCTATTCTGTTTAATCTGGTGGAATGTAGACTTTCTCACAGAATACACATGCAATATGAAGATAACGAATCCCCAGGCTTTAGAAGCATTCAAAGTGTTGCTGCTGCCTTCGACTCACAGCTGAGTCACCTCAGTAGCTGCTAACTGCTCAGAAAATCGTGTCTTGCGATAACAGGGTAAGAGTGGGTAATGAGCAGAAGATTTAAGTATTTATCCACAGCCATTGAAATCAAATTGCTCTGCAGGGTA
>NW_010218970.1:0-584 GCF_000695765.1 Mesitornis unicolor
TTCCAGGGCCCTTCCCACTCCTGATATTCTGTGTTCTGTGATTCTGTGAAGATCTCGAGGGTAGGGAATGAACTGCACTATGCAATATTTCAATATAAGATACATGGTAAGTGAGACCAGTAAATGCCCTTTAAAGTCTTTCTGAACGCTCCATATTTTACCACATCAGTGCTGGTAACTTGGAGGAAAAAGACTCCGACTGGTAACAGCTGAGGAGAGCAAAGCACACGAGAACTGAAGGGCAGGAAAGAGGAGGCTCCAAGAGAATCAAGCGCTACCTGCTGCAATTCAGATGCTCATCAGCTGTAAACCAGCAGAATGCTCTGTTCCCACATGAGGGTAAAAAGAAATGGGAAAATAAATATATTTCGCTGAAGAAACAGTAATCATCAGCTGTGAGTGACAACCAGGAATGCTACAAAAAACACCAAAATCCTACGAGCTGCCAAAAATGATGATGAAATACGAAAAGATCAGAGGACTGTACCGCCCCGAGACAGCAGAGGGTAAGTACTGCTGGAGCTGTAAATCAGGAATTGTTCTAAGAATTTACACCATCCTGATCTGTTTTATTCCATTGTGAT
>NW_010218971.1:0-582 GCF_000695765.1 Mesitornis unicolor
CCTCTTATCAGTCTTGTAGCTTCTTTTCAAGCATACAGTCATTAGGGAGAGGAAAGAAACTGATTTAAGAGTCCTCCAGTAAATTTTCGCTGATGATTCCCAGGACCAAGTCTCTTGCTGTAGTAAATCTATGTCCTTCTAATCTCTGAGGATGTTGCTTTCTGTAAAAACACTGCCAACACCTGGGCCTTGCTTTGAAAACCAAATTGTCCATGCCCACAAGTTTCTGTGCTTTAAGTCAAAATTCAGTTGTCTGTGCAACAATTTCTGTATTCTGATTTAGTATAATTACACTTTAACCAAGAAATGCAGTACAAGCCAAAGTATATTTAACCTAACAGGCCACTGCAAAGATAAACTCCAGTTTCCCATTAATAAACAGTTATTGTAGTCTATTCTCCAGAAACACAGGAAGAAAAAGGTTTTCCAGTTCAAATCCTTCTACAAAACGTATCCTCTTGTGCTTTTTTTTTTCTCTTGCAAAGTTAAGGACCTAAGTAGACTTGCTCATCCTCCACACTTATAATTTCTGATGTTCTGACAAATTCTCCAGACATAAACTTCAGAGACAAATCCCTGCGG
>NW_010218972.1:0-585 GCF_000695765.1 Mesitornis unicolor
CTGGTGAGTTTCAAAATTTAGGAGGGAAGACTCTGTGGGTTTCAAAATTTAGGATGAAAATCCTGTGGGTTTCAAAATTTCAGATTCTAAACCTGTGGTTTCAATTCTGGATGAAAATCTCCATGAGTTTGAAAATTTAGGATAAAAAAGCTGCGGGTTACAAAATTTCAGGTGAAAAAATCCCATGGGTTTCAACATTTCAGACGAAAAAGATGCAGGTTTCAAAATTTCGGATGAAAAACCCGGGGGTTTCAAAATTTAACAGAATATCCACTTACTGTAGCCCGCCGTCGCAGAATTCCCTCCGTAACCGTAGTTTCCGTACCCAGCACCTGCATTAGAAACAAAATATTTAAATAAATGGAAATTAAAGCACAGAAACGCTGCATATTTCACGTCAGGGTGTAAGATGATGAAATGCGTGAGGGGATTCATTCTCCGGGTGGGTTTTGGGGTGGTTGGGGGTGGTTTTGGTGCAGAAAAAGAGGGCAGCGACTCACCTGCGTTCATGTAGCCGCCGTGATTGCCACCGAATCCTCCCCTGCCTCTGCCGCGGCCTCGGATGTTGCCGCCGCGGCCGCGGCC
>NW_010218973.1:0-585 GCF_000695765.1 Mesitornis unicolor
ACCCTTAAACCATAACAAAAATCTAGAGCAAGCTCAATTCCATGAGTCTGAAAAATCTATTTGTTTTAACAAAGGACAGAAAAATATGCTAATACTAAGGCATAAAGCTTGATACAGGGTGCTGAAACCCTACAGCAGTTTATAAACCAAGCTTGCAAATAAAAATCAATGACTTAGCCCTAAGTGTTCACATCAGTGTATATAGGTCTTAGTCACATGAATCCTTAGAGTTGATAGGATTTCCATATATCCCCAGACCATGCTTTGAAAATGCACTTCTTATTCAGAGCTGTCTGAAGCTGATGGGTGAAAAAAAATTTGTCTTGATTTCACTGTGTGGTGAATAGACCACTTATGAAGAGCATATCTTTTCTAAGCAGCATCCCCAAAAAAATCCATTATAGGACAGCCACACAGATAACTCAGTAGAGAAAGAAGGGTTACAGAATTTAAAAGCAAAATTGGCAGGTGCTTTTCCTTGACATACAAAGAAGGGTTTTGTTAATGAAAGGGTGTTTCCTAGGCTAATGCAAAAGTAGTAATGAGTATTTAAGTGTAACAAGTATGGTTCATACAGCAATGAAA
>NW_010218974.1:0-585 GCF_000695765.1 Mesitornis unicolor
TTGTTTGTGAGTATGAGGTCCAGCAGAGCACTTCTCTTTGTTGGTTCCTCTATCACTTGAGTTAGGAAGTTGTCACAAATGCTCTCCAGGAACCTCCTGCTTATGCCTTGCCACATTTTCCCTCCAACTGATATCAGGATGGCTGAGGTGTCCACTGAGGGCCAGGGCATGCAAACATGAAGCTACTTCTAGCTGTACAGCTGTCATTTAATCATGCTCTCCTTGGATAATGTTTTCAAAACAGTAAGATCATTCCTTTGATGCACTTCTGATAAATGACACCTAAGGTATATTTTTACATAAGGAGACGATACACAAAGCATACAACTCATTTACACAGAACAAAAGGTAAGTTTTTAACAAACCCTTTTCAGTGATAAGAGAACTGAAAGCAAGGCTCTAAAAAGTATCTGTAGTGGTGAAAAAGAAAAGTTATGTATCCAACAAATGCAAAGCTGAGTCTGAAACCTTACAGCTAGACAAATGTGTAAAGCTTCTTAGCCTACCAGGACATAATTGAAAACCTTTCAGCTCTGTTCTTTCTCCTGCACCAAGGGCAAGGTAGACAACTGTTTATTGTCATCA
>NW_010218975.1:0-585 GCF_000695765.1 Mesitornis unicolor
CCCCTTTTTCATGGCCTACTTTCTTGCTCAAAATCATTTAAATAACAGGGAAAAAAAAAAAAGGCTAAGAGAAGGTGGCTGGGGCTCAGCTGAGCCAGGATTAAGTGCTGAGCTGGGTTTGGCTGTAATTCGGTGCATATTCCGACCACATCTCCCTGAAAACTCAGGGCAAGGTGCTGCTGCCAGCCTCTGCCCCTTGCCGTAACCTTGAGCCGTGCCAGAAAAATGCCACCTGATGCCAAAGTGACCCTAACCTATTTAGTGATCAGGTTATCTGGATGGTCTGCCAGTCTTTCTAAAGCAGCTGTCGTGGTGGTGTCTCGGTGCTGACTGCTGCTATGAAATATTAATAGTCGGAGATGAGGAATTAACTGTTGAAGGTGTAGGCTGCCAAGGGAAAGGTGAATCATGCAGGGGAGAGATGCTCGGCACCAAGGACTTGGTTTGGAGAGGAGATGTAATTCCCTCCTGCGCCTGGCCAAGACCTGCCATCGCGCCAAAGAAGTATAGCTGGGGGGATCCTGGAGGAGTGTCAAGAGGAAGGAGCCAGGCTTTGCTCTGGGTTGGCCAATGCCAGGACAAGGG
>NW_010218976.1:0-585 GCF_000695765.1 Mesitornis unicolor
TTCTTGTTGTTGGGTTCACGTCTTGTCACTGTGTTCATCCTTCTGCTGCTTTTTTATTTTTTAACTTATTTTTTTTAAACTGTCATGATTGATGCAAGGGGAGAAAACAACGCCAGAGAAACCTCAAGCGTGGCCCCACACTTTATAATTTGAGCTGAGACGCGAAGCGACGGAAGCCTAAGCCTAAGCCTAAAATAAAACAAAACAAAGAAAAACAAATGGGAAAATAAGAGAAAAAAGCGTTCACAATAGTTGGTCTGTTGCTTAGATCAACAGACCAAACCTGCTTAACCTGCTTAGATCAGGTTATCCCAGTACCATCCTATCTGGAAATGTAGTTGTGCTTTCATTTCTTCTTGAATACATACACGAGTATGATACTTTTACACTGTTCTTAGCTCAATGAGCATGTTTAGACCTTAACATAAGCTATTTTCCTAAATATAAAGGTTTAAATGAACAAGAGAGCATTCTCATTGGAACTTTAGCATTGTAGTGCTTTGGAAATAAAACACACACACACACACAGAAGGACTCCTTAAAAAACCCCTGAGATTTATTACAGAAAAAAATGTATTTTGTGTT
>NW_010218977.1:0-585 GCF_000695765.1 Mesitornis unicolor
TATTTACAGTCAACGGGAGCGAGCAGAGATCATCCTCTGACCATGGAGTGTAACCACTGACGGACCTGGGCAGCAGCTATGGGCACAGAGGAGATGAGTGTCCTTTGAAAGTCCCCAATTAGGATAATTCTGGTTTGTAGCTGTTCATTCATTAGCGGAGAATTAAGCAGTGCAGGCAGAAGCAGGGTGTTTATTCACTTGTTTTCTAGCCTCCTCTCCGGATTAATGAAATGACTCAGACAGTAATGACATGCTTGGAGGAGAAAACAAAGAAAGAAAAAAGGAAATAACCAGAGGTGGGACATGGGAGGCCACCCCCAACTCGACATACCTTACAGCTGTGACCTGACTCTCTCTGTTAAATGTAAAGAATACATCAGTTGTAAAGACAGCCAGAACCCTCAGGGCAGGAGAATCAAATGGGCATCTAAGGTTGGGTTAGGCACGTGCAATCAAAGGATTGCTGGTGAGAATGTTCAAGGCTGTGCAGTTGCTCATGTTTCTGTGCAAGATTACTTTTAAGTATTTTCCTACCTTCTCTGCCTCTGCCAAAGAGGAGGAACGAATGGTGTTCCTCACGCAGGT
>NW_010218978.1:0-583 GCF_000695765.1 Mesitornis unicolor
ATCCTCTAAGAGGCATTCTGAAAATGCGTCTTACCATTTCTCTATCACATGTAGTTGCTACAAAAATAAACAGGCATGTAGTATTTAGAGGTTGAGAGGGGCTATAGCTATAGAAAACCCTGAGGTGGAAAGGGTACATAGGCCTGTGTTCCCAAGAAACATGGGAGGTGACTGCACATCGTCAAGTTAGCAAAGCACATCTCCCTGTGCTCCTTTCCTGTATTCACTTCTGTCAAGGCCATCTGGCACCATCCCAGAGATTGATTTGCTGCTGCTTTTCTCACTGCAACTTAACTGTGCACCAGAATGAGCAATGGGGCGATACACACCTTTCACTTTTGGTCTGGAGGATGAAAGAGAAGATTTATAGCTACAGGCACAGAGCACAGGGAGGATGTTCCTCAATAACTGTAACCTGCGTGGCTTCACTTCTGCCTTTGTGTTTCAGGCTCCACTCACAGTAACTTCCCTTGTACTTGTCTAGTACTACTTAACCCCTAGCCTGGTGCCTGGATAGTTTCATTTAGGAAAAGGCACAGCCTGGGAGGCAGCGTATGCCAAGGACAACTTCTAGTAAATAGTG
>NW_010218979.1:0-586 GCF_000695765.1 Mesitornis unicolor
AAGAAAGGAAAAAAAAGAAAAAATAAAGAAAGGAAAAAAAAGAGGAAAAAGAAAGGAAAAGTAAAGAAAGAAAAAGTAAAGAAAAAGTAAAGAAAAAATACCAAAAAATAAAAAGAAAGAGAAAAAGAGAAAAGAAAAAGAGAAAAAGAAAGAAAAAAGAGAAAAGAAAAACTAAAAAACAAAGAAAAAATAAAGATAAATTAACAAAAATAAAGAAAAATAACGAAAACTGGAGCTGCACAGAGCAGTAACCGCTGCCCAAGAAGGGACACCCAGAGGCCAATAAACGAGGGTTTTCCCAGCCCGTCCTGCTGCCGGGTTCACGCTGCCACCACTTGTGATGCAGCTCTGGCAACTGAGCCGATTGTTGGTACAATTCATGCCGAGGAGCTCCGAGCCGTGACAGCGGCTCAGGAATCCAGGTCAGCAGAGCCACAGCAGCACCGGGTGATGGGTCCTGGGCGCAAAGGCACCGATTGTCACCGTCACCATCCCCTGCCCGTCAGACACCACAAACACAATCGGAAGCCGCCAAGCAAAACAGGCCAGGACACAGCAATCCCAGCATGGTTTGGGTTGAAGGGAC
>NW_010218980.1:0-585 GCF_000695765.1 Mesitornis unicolor
AGTATCATTAATAAAGATATTAAACAGCACTAAACAGCACAAAACAGTTTAAAAACTAAGCTGAATTGTGTTCATATTTTTCAATTAAATGATTGAATTTGTCATATTCCCCCAGTGCAACACTATTTTGACAGCAACTGCATGGAATATTAAATGAAAGAGGTGAGTGTGGCCTTTGGTCTTCAAAAAAAGTTGGGTGAGAAGGATAGATATAGCAGGATGAGTAAAGACAGCAGTATCTTTCACAGAACAGTTATGGATGCTGCTTTGCATCATCATTTTCTGCTGAAATACCTTAAAGCAAACAGCATCACTACTGGTTGCTGGAAGCTTTAAATCTATCCTAGATGCATAGGCCCCAAAATTCACTTGAGTACAGAAATAAGACAAGAAATTGCATTTCCTGCTAAGAAACTAGAAGGTGAAAAAGGAAAGACATGACAAGAACTCTATAACATTATTGCCCAGGTAACATTAACATTAACATTCCCACTAGCTGAGTTCAGAAACTTTTCTACTTTTTACTGTAAACTGCATCACTATCCATCTGAAAACTATCTTTTTCCACAGGGGGAGAAAAAAAAA
>NW_010218981.1:0-585 GCF_000695765.1 Mesitornis unicolor
TTCCCTACAAGGCAGCAATAAACACAGGCATTGGGAAATGCCCAGAGTTCTTGGAGGACTGCCCTCTGCAGAGCTCAGTGCTTAACACAACCTTCTCTCTCCCAGCACAGTGTCCAGGATGGGCCACATGCTTATTGAGTCGGCAGCAACTGAGCCTTCCCTTCTCAGTAATAGCATCACACCCGGCAGGTATGTACACAAACTTCATCGTAAACAGGGGAGGTTTCCTGCCACGCTCTGCAACCTCCTGGCGAGCCCTATCCTTGTCTGCCTTGTTTCTGTAACAAACAGCTTCTTTCATCGTCCTTTCTACCAAAGAGCTCTGACACAGGCTCTAATGTCTTCTTGCTATCTTAATTTTGTAATCGATCGCTAGTTTTATGCCCCATAAATCCCATTTTTCCCTTTTCACCCCCAGATTTCTCCTGCTTTTTGCTCCAAAGGGGATGATATTCCTGAATACTCCTGCGCGGGGAGGTCGCAGCAGTAATGAAGTACATAGTAATGGGATACGTGGGAAAACTGCCGCTTCCTTTCATCACGTATTAGGCACAAGAAAGGCTGTTGTACTAATGCTGCCTGAAG
>NW_010218982.1:0-586 GCF_000695765.1 Mesitornis unicolor
TCCCTTTCCAATAATAGATCCTGCCAACTAGGAGAGAAAGCAAAACATTAATTCCCAATACATCACTCTCTAAAAAAAGTTATGGAAAATCACAGCAGTGTTTGAGTAGTTTTCCTAAGCTTCGTTTTAAGAGTTGCAATGGAAGCTTATTTCTTTACAGCCTTAAAACATCCCCTCCAATATTAATTGTATAAACACAGGTGGGATAAAACCGGGGGAACCAGTTGCTCATTTGCAAAAAACAAATTGCATAGAGCATCTCTATTATTAAATAGTAACAATTAATAAAATGGTTTGTGTCTCTCTTAAGGGAAGACATAAAACAAACACTTGAAGAATACTTTTGATGATTTAGATACATTTGTTTCATATTAGATGTACTTAAGAACTCTAGATACTTCTGATTTACTTATGTAGTCTGAGAAAAGGCTGTGATTTTTTTTAAGAGAAAACACAAGTTGAAAGCAAGTCAACTTTACTTACATCTTTGGGAATCGTTACTTGTGTTGTGATGATGGGTCCACCAAGATCTCCATACGAACCACGCCCCCCTGCGTAAGAATAGTCTGATTTAAACGTATGCATC
>NW_010218983.1:0-586 GCF_000695765.1 Mesitornis unicolor
CCAATCCCTAACGTTCTGTGATTGTGTGAAAGCGCTCTCAAACTTTAATGCCTTTATTTAGGTAGGAAAAAACCCCTGAAGCTTCTGGGAGTAAATTCTTTGAATATTTTCCAGTTACTGTTGTCAGTTATGTAGCTGGAGTTCCAAATTGGATTTTGTCATCATTTGTCCCTTGGCAGAGGTTTTCTAATCCTCAGACTTTCCTATTTTCTCCAACACCATCAGCTAGTCCAATAAAAAATACTGCTTTTACCACAAATTTAACTTTATTTTAAGGAATATCAGGCTGCAAGGATGAACACTTCAGAAAAGCCAAAATTTACTGGCTTAAAACCCATAAAATTTTATTTGTGTTTTATTTTATCTGATTTTGTTTGTTCTTAGTAGATACTTATCTTTTCATCTTAAAACCTCAAGTTCTGACTTATTTTAATCCATTGATATTAATGACTTCTTTGCATTCCTGTTCCTAGACGTTACACCAGAAGAGACCATTAGCTGATCCGTCTGAATTAATGAGTAACATTGGCTGATAAATTCTTGGGTAATTTGTTGGTTTATTTTTATTTTTATTTTTATTTTTATT
>NW_010218984.1:0-578 GCF_000695765.1 Mesitornis unicolor
TAGAGGGGGAGGAGAACCTCTCTCGACCTTGGGTGGCACCCAGGGGACTTGGTGGGGACTTGGGTGGCACCCAGCGTGCCTCGTATGCTGCCTTTGCACCCCTTTTCCAGGGCTAAAGTCTGCACATGAAGCACAGGTCAGAGCTGTTCTTTGGAAGAAGTAGGCCAGTATCCAAGCAAGTTTATTTTTCAATCACTTCAGCCCCAAAAATGTATGCTTTGTTGTGTTTTCAAACTCAGTGTCAGTTTTTATCAGTAATTTTTGACTGATATTTTGCATCCTCGCCTGTAGATGACCTATTTAGTCCAAGCTTGCAGGATTTAATGATGTGAGGGGATGTCAAGGCTGTGCAAAAGGGACAAATGTCAGATTAATCAGCAACAAATTTCTTTCTTAAGGGATTTGATGTAACAGAGCCTGAAGACTAAGTTAGGTTAGGTTTCAAGTCTTCCTGGTAGAACTAAGAGTAATAGTTTATAAGATACAGTACTTGGAGCTAATTTTGGTCTGCAGTAACACACTGGAACCTGATTTTTTGCACTGTCAGCTGAGACTCCTGAACCTGAAAATAATCCTCA
>NW_010218985.1:0-587 GCF_000695765.1 Mesitornis unicolor
GGCAGGAGAAATATTTTTCTGTTTTCTGGGAGATCTGAGGTTCTTCATGGTGAACCCTGACATGGGACCACCACAGCAGGAAACGTTTCCGTTGCTCATCCCCATGTTTTCCATCACTCACCACCATTCCTATTACCATATATATATTTATTTACTCCATTTATTTACTATGAGTTGTTGCATGAGCTGAAAGCACTTGAAGAGGCTCGTGTGT
This sequence comes from Mesitornis unicolor, assembly GCF_000695765.1. NCBI lineage: Eukaryota > Metazoa > Chordata > Aves > Mesitornithiformes > Mesitornithidae > Mesitornis > Mesitornis unicolor. The sequence goes on from NW_010218985.1 coordinate 215, forward strand.
GTTGGGTTGATGCTCAAACCCAACCTACTTTATCCTTGCTCAGGGCCGTGCCCAGGAGGAAGATGCTTTTGCCGCTGGTCATTTACACCTGAGCCCAGCTCGGCGGGGGAGAGGGCTCTGTGCCTGCAAGAGGTTAAAACTTTGCCCCTGTGTTTACTTTGAGTTGGCTGCCACACGGCATAATAACCTGTCAGCACTTCAGGTGGGGATTTATTTGTGCATTAAAAATTGCCTGGGGCGGGCGGATGCAGACACTCCGCAGCACGCTGGAAAATGTGCCTCCAGCGTAAAAACAGCCTCTCCAAATATTTCACCCTTTTAATAAGTGCATTTAATTAAAGTCATATAACTTTTTTTTTTATTATTATTATTA
>NW_010218986.1:0-584 GCF_000695765.1 Mesitornis unicolor
AGTTTGTGATGAAGGACTGAAGGACTTGGTACTTCTCTTCCCTTCTCCTGTAGTAGTTTACTACAGAGCTCCAGTTTGGGTTTCTAAAGGCAGGAGTGTCCTTGCTCACCTTGCCTTGCTTTACTGATCTTCAGTACGCTGATGTAAAGAAGACAACACCGTTGTTTCTGTGCCGGGGTGAATGTACTCGGCAGTGTCATTACTGCTGGGATTAAGGCTGCCCTCAGATCTCGAGGAGGCAGATTTTTACTCTGTTATAGGACCAGGCACAGTGCTGTGGATAGACTAAAACTGAGCAGCCGTCCTCTGAAACCCAATGGACTTAAACATCCTTTGGAGAGTGAAAAATACTATTGTTTATTACAAATAAAGAAAAATACTCTTATGGCATTGCTGGCCGGAGAAAAAAAATAGGAAATATGGGAAAACTTCCACCTGGGAAAGATGACTCCAAGCTTCTGACTTTTATCCAGTCCCCTTGTTTTCTGCAGCTCTCCATTGGGGCAGCAGTGGAAGGGGATTTGTGAGGAGACTCGCCTTGCTAACTGCAGCACATCATAAATGACCTTGATGAGGGGATTGAA
>NW_010218987.1:0-587 GCF_000695765.1 Mesitornis unicolor
GTGTACTTCAACTACGATGATCACCTGTAATAACAAAAAATGTTTAAAACCCCACATTTATGTACTTCTCTGCATTGCCGGTCTATTATGCAACTTCTTGCATTGATTTTTCACCAGCCCTGACATTTGGCTGTAAATGATACAAAGTCGAAGGCGTGAGGAAAACGAGAAAGAAGAAAAAGTTCCTAAATTGCTTAGGTGTGAATGAAATCTCTCCCGTTGTAGGTTTTAAAAATTCACAGCCCGTTTTGGATTGACTCTGCTGCTCAATAATAAATAGCGCCTGCTTTGTACGTGGGATTTTTCAGCGGTGCGCGCAGAGGGGGGTCAGGAAGCTCCCTCCTGGAAATGCTCTGCTGTGGGGTCTGGGGTTGCTGTTTTCCAGAGTTGCGGCTTTTTCTGGCCCTGGAATGCTGATTAGTCATTGTCCTGTACCATTTTGAGAGTAAAATATAGTTTTAAGTTTAATATGTTATATATTATATATGTCATGTATTATATATGGTGTATTATATATAATATATCATATATTATATATGATACACATCATATATAGTATATATTGTATGTTATATATCCTATATAGT
>NW_010218988.1:0-581 GCF_000695765.1 Mesitornis unicolor
CATGTGGACACTGCTCAAGTCGTGTTGCATAGAGACTGTATGACCAGAAAGATGCAACAGAAAAGAAGTGCTACAGTGGCACTAGCCCTGTGAAATAGCTCTCAGTTTGTGCAGTTAGGCTTTGCTATGATAATGCGTAACTGTAGACAGCAAGTTGACACTGTGGTGGACTAGTAAACAAGGCTGCTCTGGCTGAATTAGAACGTGAAGAACTGGACTTTGAGTCCTGTCTCTATCACAATGGAATTAAGGAAGGCCCTTAATTTATGCCATGCCCTCAACTCAGCTTTAAACTGGTGACAAGGTATTTCTGCCTTGAAAAGCTGTAAAAGGACAAAATCTGTAAATCACTGCAAAAGAAGTGAGAACATATAACAATGAGGGACATCAAAAGTACTGAGCTAGACAGAATAGAAAGGAATAATTTGAACAGCTTTCTAAAGGTACAGAAAGATATTTACTTGCATTTTCAAGTTGTATAGTTGCTCATCTCCTTAATTTTTTTCAAGCTATGTTTAAAGAAAGAGTTAAACCCAGATGAGGAAAAATTCATAGTCTCTGTGATATACACACATATATAT
>NW_010218989.1:0-587 GCF_000695765.1 Mesitornis unicolor
AAAAATATTCCCCCTTTTCTTCTCAGGAAGCAGTAAAGAGAAGGGACAGAGCTTCTTCCTCCGCACTTGTAAGGTAAAGGGAAAGTTGACCTTTCTAGGAAACAACTCTGTATTTTTGCTGCTACTGTGGCATCCCTTTCGATGGCAAAGTTTGGCTTATCAGTAAGGTTAGTGAGCTCCCAGCCTAAAGCACGATCGTACAGAGCTACTATTTCAAAAATACTGCTTAACGTTACACGAGGGTAATATTGGAAAGTGCCAACCCAGCAAAGCACTTCAGCACGTGCTGCCAGATAAATAAATCTCCCTTTTTTGAATCCATCAGACTTACTGGCCTCAGCACTATCTCCTGGCAGTGAATTCCACAGGCTAATTACATGCTGTATAAAACAGTATTTTCTGGTTTATATTCCTGCTTTAAAAATGTCTGCCTTCACCTCACTAATGTTATCGGAAAAGGTAATATTCTGTCTTCCCTTCTTTATAATTTGGTATCTCTAATGCATTCTCTTCTCTTATTAAATTTCCTAAACTAAAAGACTTACTCTTGCCAATCCATCTTTATGCTACAGTTCTAATATATATAT
>NW_010218990.1:0-586 GCF_000695765.1 Mesitornis unicolor
CTATCTCTTATTTACTGGCTTGTCATTTATATCTGCATAGCAGCAAATACTTATCAGAAGAGACACCTTTCGATATTATAAGATTTATTTGAGAACAGATATATTCTTTCTAGCAGTAAACCTCCCAGTCCAGCTAGTCTTGGTTTCTTTTATGTAAATAGCAGATAGTCAAACATATGAAGAGCTAGAAGTCAAACATGCACGCGCTCTCTCCTTCATTTTTAATAACACATAGTAACATTGTTTAGCCTTGTGGGGTAGGTAAAAATGAAAAACTGGACGGAGTTTTAAGGAAAAGCCACTCGGTCCATCAAGACTTGCTTCTTTTCACGAAGTGTTTTTAGTTATTACCAAGTTGACATCAGCCTAACTCAGTACTTTCACTGCTGTTGGTGAGAGGATTGACATACATTTACAAATTGAACTTTCCACTTCTTTTAGCCTTTGTTGTTATGTCCTTGAAATGAAGAACTTTGCTCTAACACTTCTAATGGGATTTCTTGACTTGTAAATCTTTGTCGTATCCTGTTTCCTTCTAGTGTACATTGTTAGAAATTCTTAATTAGTCTTGATGCATCTTCATACG
>NW_010218991.1:0-587 GCF_000695765.1 Mesitornis unicolor
TTATTATTATTATTAACAATTTATATGTTACAGAGAAGCTTGAGTGTTGCAGCTTCTACATGAGTTTACTATGTTTCTGAAGTCCAGGGAGGGAGCTTTGATACTTAGCACTTTTTTCATAAGAGCATTAAAAAGGGCACGAATCTGTCATACAAAGAAAGTTTGTGAGCCCCAGGAACATGCAGCTGGAGTCTGCCTCCATTTCCTATACAGACAAGTGGGTGATCGCTCATCAGAAGTTGGATTGAGAAAAAGGTTAGAGATCATTACAGAAACTTTAACTGTAAAGCACCTATCTCATTTGGCATAGGACTTGCAAAATAACCTTTAAAAGTTATTCATTACTCTCATGATAGATTATTATCTTTAAAAAGCCACTGATCAGTAGCATACTGTAAATGAGGCCTTTTTCCTGACTTTCCTGATAATTGGGATGGAAAATAAGATAGTGAAATCCTGGTAAAGTGTTATATGTGGTTAACTGTGCTCAAATAGTTACTACTGCTAATTATATGCTGCAAACTTAGTCCTGTCTAGTGTTAGAGCCTGCTTATTCGAGAAGTGGGCCCAGGTGAACCTCATGACGT
>NW_010218992.1:0-586 GCF_000695765.1 Mesitornis unicolor
TGCAAGACTTGAGATGCTGGCGATGAACAGCTCACAGGTTACCTAACAGAGCTGCTGGCACTTGGCAGTCACTGAAGACCTAATCCTAGCATCACGTAATTCTGTAGTGGAAAGGGCCTTTAGAGATCATCTAGCCTATCTCCCTTCTCTTTCACCTTATCATCTCTAAAAGACCTTCACCTAACCTATTCAGAACATTCTCCAGCATCAGGAAATTTATCCCCTCCCTAGGTGAACTCTTCTGTGGCTTTCTTCCTCTCACCTGCTCAGTGGCTTCCCTCAGTGTCTAAATTAAATCTCCATCCCTGTGGTCACAATGAACAAATTATCTTTTCACAGTGACTTTTTATACTGCAGATTTACTGTATTGTTTCCTGGTCTTTGCTTCTGCTGGTCAGATTTCAAGGCTCCCCTCAGAATATCAGAACTGACTTTTAGAAACAGGACAGTGAAAGAAGCAGCAGCAAGCCAAGAGTTCCTCTACTATAAATGCAGCAACTATATAGGAGTTTTTTGTTCTCCTATAGCTGGGGGTGAGCAGTGCACCTCTCTGTGCAGTGAATGAGTGGTCAGTCCAGGAACTACT
>NW_010218993.1:0-587 GCF_000695765.1 Mesitornis unicolor
AAGCATAAAAGAAAACACAGAGCTTAGCTTGGAGTAGGTCAAGATAAACACTCTTCTTTGAGCTGACAAGAGGACATGCCTTGTCTGGAGCTGTCCCCTACAGAGCCATAGTACTTCCCTTCAGACCTAGCAATATCTCAGGAAACAGAGTTTTCAGCATGTTGCATATTGCAGCCAGAACCCTTAAACATGCACCTAGAGCATGCAAGCTACCCTGAGACTGGCTCCAGCTTACACTCCACAAGTGGACTCTGCATAAACAGACAGTGGCTCCCATGTGGAGTCTAGGGACTGAAGAGTTCCTGTCAGAGTACTCCTTTCCAAAAGCCTGTTATCATATGTGTTGGGGACACAGTTCCGGAGTGTTGCTTGTCACCCTGCACTGCTGTTTCCTCTTTAATACAACAGGCTAAATGATCGCCCATCTTGAGATCTGCTTATGAAAAGTGCTATAAACACGCTGGGGATGACTATTACTTCTTGACTACACCTGGATGAGGAAGTCTCTTCAGACTATTCAAGCTACCTTAAGCTTTAATCGATGATTTCCAACCCGGTAAGTCTCACCTTTGCATTTTGGCACTGGT
>NW_010218994.1:0-589 GCF_000695765.1 Mesitornis unicolor
TCAAGATAAACCAGACACCTATGCTGAGCTTGCTTCCTAGATGACTTCTAAACCTGTACAACTCCCCTCCTTCCTGTCCTCGCAGCCATCAGTACACCAGTGGATATTACCATGTGTCTGCCTACTTCCTGGCCTTGATGATAGGAGATCTGCTGCCCATGAGAACTGCTCCAGCCATCATATTCTCATGCATCAGTTACTGGATGATTGGTAAAGAATTGATGCTTTCATTGAACCTGTCGTCTTCCAACACATTTGATTTCTGACTTAGTCAAAGTTTAATTCCTGTATCGATAACATGAAACTAGTTGAACCTTCAACTGACTTCAGTTTCGAGGACTCTGGGGCAAGGGCAGAGACACCAGCAATCTAAGACAGGGACCTGCTTGACCACATCTTTCAGTAATGCTCTTTGGGCCTTTGGAGCATCCATAGCTCCTGCCAACACCAAACTTGGTCTTTCTTCCTGCTTTCCCTGTCTTGTATAGGAGTGCAAGGGTACCTCTCTGGGATTCATAATGTGGTTGTTTACTGGCCTCTTTCTGTTTTGTTTGACAGGATACCAAGCTGTTGCAGGTCACTTCTTCTT
>NW_010218995.1:0-586 GCF_000695765.1 Mesitornis unicolor
AACTCCTAATATTCTGTGATTCTGTGAGTATAGTAACAATGATAATAAAGCACTCAAAGTTATATGCAGCTCACAAACAGCAGCTACTGGCTTTATGCCAACATGAATACGACAGGAGGGGTAGGCCTCAGGAACTGATATGGGCCGCCATCAGGAAGGGAAGGGATTGAAGAAGAAGCAAGGGGTTGAAGGGAATGTGAAGGTGTCATCCCCTGCAAGCTCCCCAGTTTATACTAAGTGTGACGTTTATGGGGTCGAATACATCTTTAGTCAACTTGGATCCGACACAGGTCATCTGTCCTGGATCACCTGTCCCAGAGAGATTAAGGCTCTTGCTTCCTGCCCCCCTTTCTCTTGTGCAGAGAGGAAAAAAATAAGCAACTTAAAAAACCCAGAAGGAACTGTAACGACAGGTGCATTCGGAATCTTGAAAAATGTAAATATGTGCCAGTGAAAAAAAAAAGAAAAAAACCCTATAGCTTTATATTTTTTTTCCTGTCCAAAGGTATAATATAAGCTTATATTAATAAAAACTCAAAAACTTCTTTCTCAAAAATCCTCCTCCATATCAAAGAGGCTTTAGTCC
>NW_010218996.1:0-589 GCF_000695765.1 Mesitornis unicolor
CTCTCCCTTACTAAGGAGATAGTTGAGAATCACTGAACAGCATGGGAAGGATTTTGCCTAGCTGCCTTCCTCCCCAAGCTTTCCAACCAAGCCGAGACCGTTGCTGCTGCTCCATACCTATGCAGATGGGGCTCTGTAGAGCAACAGTAGCACTCAGAGTTATGCATCTGATGGACTTCACCGTGGCTCTAGCGGCTGCCTCCATTGTTTGCAGGATATTCTCCCCCCCTTCTTCCCTCCTTCTAACAAAGATTCTGATTAATGATCGCTCATTCCTAATTGTCAAATTTCTTTTCCTTCATCCTGTGTCTAATCACCAGTGACAGAAGCCATTACGCAAATGAGAGCAGACGACTTCCCACAACTGTTCTCGTTGGTAAAAGCCTTGTAATTTAAAGCTCTGATTTGTAGAGGAAAGCTGCGTTTCCCCAAGGCGTCCGGGCATCTGTTCCACTTACACTCCAAGAGCCACGACTTCCGCTCCCTCCCCCTACAATTAGTCCTCTGCTTGCAACAAATATTTGACTTTCCGAGGCAGTAATTAGAACTTACTTTGCATGTGCTTGTCACAGTAACAGCATCTCTTTCC
>NW_010218997.1:0-583 GCF_000695765.1 Mesitornis unicolor
AAAAAGTAGTGCATAACATCAGGCTCCTGAGGCCAATAAATTGGAAGCCAAACAAATGGCCTCATATGTTTTTGTGGTATCCAGTAAATACTCAGCACTCATGAAAACCAGGAGCGAGTTGCTTGTTTTCAGTGCCCTCAGTATGGACAGAGAGCCTGACTTAAGTCCATTTTTAAGTTCTCCTCCTCATATGTTAAAAAATTTCTGATGTGTACAGAGTAAAAGATGCAAAGGAGGTTAAAGCAGATCCTGTGTCAAAGTACATGGGTCTGGGCAGTGTGTGAAGGTTTAGGCTTCAATTCAGCAGCAGTTCAGAGCAGCCTCCTCCCAAGCTACATCACTCAGTGCTTAAAAATGAGCCATGTTTCCACAAGTCACCTAAGCTGTTGTGCAAGATGCTCCCCTCACTCGTTTGTGTGTGCGTTTGGAGTAACTCCTCCAGCTTTGGTGGGCTGATTGATATAAATGGCATTATCTTGCTCTGCACAATTAATCCTGATGTTAATGACAAGCAGTGAACTGGGAACAATTTATCAAACGTCTTCCTGTTTTTCTGTGCTCTGTAAACAGACAACTCTACAAG
>NW_010218998.1:0-588 GCF_000695765.1 Mesitornis unicolor
TTTTTTTTTTCCCAGGAAAGGAACACTGTTCAGCAAAGACTTCCTTGGTGTTACAGAAGTCAAAGCAAGACTATTTTGGCACTCCTAAGGCAGTGGAAAGGAAGGCAGGCTTGCCCAAGGCCTGAGACCAAGCTTCAGCCCTTCAGCTCCCCCTGTCGGGATCTCCCACTGCCATGGCCTTCCCCTCCCTGAAGCATGCACATCGCAGAGTCAGAGGGCACAGGGGCTTTAGATATGGGAAGATCCCTCCACAACCTTTGAATTGGTTTGAATGGATTGACTGCTGGAGTGCTGTGGAAAAAGCTCAGGACCTGCGAGCCTTTCTGAAGGCTTGACAATGACCTGCTGGGCAGAGTGGGGGTAGGATTTGCCCCCTCCCTGTCATCAATCCAGCCAGCATTTGTGGCTGTGTGACACAAAACTCCTTGTCATGAGGAAGTTGAGTCAGGAAAGGAAGCGAAGGAGGCAGGACTGGAAGGTGGACACCTTTACCATCTGTTAGAGTCATAGAGAGACTACGATACACACTTCTTTTATTGAAGAGGGATAGAAGAGGGACCTTGACCACCTGCTGTCAACACTTCAGCA
>NW_010218999.1:0-586 GCF_000695765.1 Mesitornis unicolor
TCCAGTGAGATTGGCTGGAGCCCATTTGTAAGCACTTCAGTCATTCTGTCCAAATTTTTGCCAGTTTTGTGCAATTCCAGCATTCCCTTGCATCCATTCTGCTTCTATTCTGACGTGAAAAAAACTTGCTATGAATTTCAGAAACTCTACGTTTAGCAATGTCATATCAGACACATCAAATTAGGTATAAGATAAAAAGTAAGTCCGTACGATTTAACAAATTTGAAAAGATATCAGATATCGCAGATGTCAGAAGTGATGTTCTGTATTACATTACTTTCACATCAGATAACAGCTACCAGAGCTGATGAAGAATGCTGTGTCTGCCTTTGAGGCTCTCACCCAATTATTCTTGAAAGAAAGTCCTTATTTATACAGTTAGTGATACTGAATTACTCTGCTATACCTATACTACTTCATAAAATCAAGTTATAGGGAAGTTGGAATTAATGTATGCTCACGGATCAGTCCACTTTTGTGAGGCCTTAATATGCAGAAGTAGCCCACACTCTACATGTAAGAAACCTACAAACAACATGTTTAGATGCACATCCACTAGAGCGGTGGATGTGGTCTACCTTGACTT
>NW_010219000.1:0-589 GCF_000695765.1 Mesitornis unicolor
CTTGGAGAATGTATATTATTTGATTTCCAAATCTGTATTCCAGCTTGTGGGAGGATATACTTTTGTCTGTGTGCTTTTGAATACAGTAGACACTGTTTGCTAGCCTGTTTTCTTTTACACCAATTATCATTTCTCACTTGTCTAACTTCTGTCCCGTGCAATTAATCCCAGTCAGAAAAATACATCTTTTGTAGCTGTGGCAAAAGTATCATCCCCTGTGCTTTTAAGGGCTAAATCCTGGAAATACACACTGGGAGAATCTTATTTATGTTTGTAAGCCCAGTGACTTTAATAGAGCCATGCAATGAGATAAGGTGAGTGACAGCTGAAATGGGGCCATCAGGAATATGGGGTAATGAAGAACAGAGTCAGTGCAATGCGCAGTTGCTTGTGAAATGTGCCGTAGGCTGATGATTCAGCACCTCCACGCTTATCACACATTAATCAGAAGCTCCTGCAGGTAAAGTAAATTCTGTGAGATCGTGTGCGATAACTCTTGGAAGACCTCAGGATATTATAGCATCCCGTCATATTTCAACATAAACATATCTAAAAAACTCAGGCATTCCTCCCCTTCCTGTGTTGGAGG
>NW_010219001.1:0-589 GCF_000695765.1 Mesitornis unicolor
CAGTGCGAGCTGGTCCATAACCATCAATGCCTGCTTTCTTGGGGGTAATAAGATTTTTTTCCCAAGCAAGCTTCAGCACCGATTTTCACTGAACCCAAACTAAAGGCTTTTTAAGCCGACATTTTAAATTTTAGACAGGCACATCAGCCTCGCCTGGGTGAAATGCTGATTCCTTGGGCTGAGCTGCTCCTTCTTGTCACAGCTTTTACAGTTTTTGAACAATTAGATGAGTGAGACACTGTCAAATGAAGTTTTGAGGCAGGAAATATTATAGGACACTTAATATTTCCCCTTTAATGGTCATGCAGCCTTTGATCCCAGAATATGTAGGCATTACTTTCATTACAGGACTGGGTAATTCTTCACTAGTTTTCAAAATGCAGGGGCTTTTATCAAGCTGATTAATTCTGGTTTATATTTCGGCAGATATTGTCCTCAAAACATATTACAGAAACTGTGGCAAAACATATACACGTATATATTAATATATAACTATATATTGATATACACATATATATTAATGTATACCTATATATTAAAATATACCTATATATTAAAATATATGTGTGTGTATATATATGTATATATA
>NW_010219002.1:0-589 GCF_000695765.1 Mesitornis unicolor
TTTTGAACTCACAGATAAAGAATCTTTGTGCAAAACCTTTCAACTGTTTTTAATGGAAGAGAGAACAGGGAGCAGATTTTTCAAAAAATAAATGAATACTAATTTTGAGGGCAGTAAAGCAAAAAGAAAAAATAAGGTGATGGAGAGCATATAAGCTGGGCATAGTAGTCACTGCAATCCTGACAGTTTCCTTCAAAGCTTGTTGTAGATGATAAATGTCATATGCTTTGAAATGTAATAAATATAATCTGCCTTCTGTACAATCATATACATACCAATATAAAAAAAAAAACCAACACCACCACAATAATGGCAATCCTGGGTATTATAAGTAAAACAAGAAAAAAGCAGGGTAGAATTCAAACAAAGCATACTAATTTTGTAAAGAATATAGAAGGCAGTCTACATGATCTCTAGCTAAACTTTTCTAAGACACAGTTTTTTAAGTACACAATATGAACAAAGGATAAAATGTTTTTCAAGGATGCTTTTGCACACAGGATGTGATTAATACACATTGGGGGAATCAGTTGTCTCTGCAAATGGCCAGGCTGGAGCTTCCCGCAGAGGCTACTGTTGGCAAGGGAAA
>NW_010219003.1:0-589 GCF_000695765.1 Mesitornis unicolor
AGGGCTCATGTGTCCTTGCTGAGCTGAGTTCCTCTGGCATGGTGTTTGGGCCTCCCCCTCCTTTGGACACTAGATGTGGTTTTGTGTTTTGGGTATTTTAAGTAGGGGCAGGTAGGAATTTCTGCTATGAGAAAGTAGTCAAAGGTAGGCAGAGCAGAGCTGGGTTTTATGGCAAGATGGCTTGTGGCTAGGCTGGGGGAATTGTGTGCTTCTGCTCTGGGGCCCCTGATGGTCTCTTCAGGGCTGCTGTGGTTTGCTGAGGCCCTAGGCCTTGTGCTGTATAGAAAGGCCTGAGAAGAAACCGCAGGGAAAGTCGTCAGAAATCTTCCTCCTTGCCTCTTCCCCGCCTAAAGAGCCTCCCCTGGAGCCATGCTCCTCTCTGTCCTGTCTAGGGAGCCTGTCAGCACTGGACTGAGTCAGCTGCAAAAGCCATCTGAGGGCGGCTGGGTGCTCCTTCGCCTTGGGGAAGGAATGTGTTGCCTTAATGCCCTGCGAGCAGGGGACTGGATTGTCCCAGATTCAAAGCGGATGGTGTCGCCACCAGCTCCCCTGGCTACCCCCACACTTGCATTAAGATGCAGACGGCATT
>NW_010219004.1:0-590 GCF_000695765.1 Mesitornis unicolor
GTCTTTTTGGGCAGGGGAATTGGGTCTTTTTTGGGAAATTTGGTCTCTTTTTTGGGAGGTAATTGGGTCCCTTTTCAGGGGGAGGATTGGGTCTTTTTTGGGAGGGAAAACTTGAAGTTTTTTTCCAGCAAAAATTTCAGGTGTTTTTTTCTTTTCAGAATTGGGTTCCCCACCCAAAAACTGGTTGGTTTTTGTTTCTGGAAAACCTGGGAGTTTTTCATCCCCAAGTTGTTGGTGTTTTTCCCCTCCAAATTTAGTGGTTCCCCCCCTCAACTGGGGGTGTTTTCCCCCTGAAAATGGCTTCCCGTTGTCCCCCCTGAGGGCTTTTCCCGCCCTTTTTCCCCCGTTTCCCGCCCTTTTCGTGAGGCGCCCGTTTCCCGCCCTTTTTCCCCACGAGAGGCCGTTTCCCGCCATTTTCATGAGGCCTTTTCCCCTTTAATGAGATTTTAACCCCCTCAAAGTGCATTTTAACCCTCCCCAAATCTGTCCTCCCCCCCAGGTCGATGCAGGCCCAGCTCCAGTCATGCCAGGAGGAGCTGGGCCAGTGGCGCGGCGAGGCCCAGGCCCTGGCGCAGGCCAAGCGGCTGCTG
>NW_010219005.1:0-589 GCF_000695765.1 Mesitornis unicolor
AAAAGGAGGCTTTCTGCCTGAAAAATGAGGGTTTAGACCCTCCAGTTTAATCCGTGGGCCTTAAAAGAAGGCTGTGGGTAACAAAAGACAGGTTTGAACCCTAAACACGAGGATTTCAGCTCCAAGAATGGGGCACTGGGCACTAAAATGATGGGCTAGGTACTGCAGATACCGCTTGGGCCCTGCAAAGGACGGGAACCTCTTGGTTGCTCTGTGCCCCCGAGAAGGAAAGCTTTTGTCCTGAACAGGGGGCTTTGGGCACTGAAGTGGAGGCTTACACCTGCAGAAGAGGGGTTTGTACCCTCAAAAAGAGGGTTTGGACCCTCAAACGAGGGTTTGGAACCTAAAGATGCAGCTCGGACACTCAAAACAACTGGCTGGGTCCTAAAAGCAATGCTTTGGAGCCTGAAAATGAGGCTTCTGACAGTTAAAAATGCAGCTTGAGACTCTCAAAGGGAGACTACAAGTACAGCTACAACTGAGCCATGGACCCTAGAAATGGGGCTTGGGAGCCTAAAATGCAGCTTTGGAAGTTAAAACTGAGCCTCTGGAAGATAAAAGTGAGGGTCAGGACAATACCAATGTAGCT
>NW_010219006.1:0-590 GCF_000695765.1 Mesitornis unicolor
GGTGGCTTTTTTGGTTCGCTTTGGATTCCCCCCTCCCCCGTCTTAAAAGCCTCCCAGCCTCCCCCACATCGCTCTGCCTCCCTTACACTGCCGCTCTGGTCGGCACTTGCAGAGTGCTGGAGTGGTCGTCCTTCCAAAAGTAGCATCCAGCTGAATGCGTGTGACGGCATTTTTCACCATCTTCCCTATACCAGCATGCCGTTTCCATGAGGGAAGGAAGGGATTTATTTGAGGGCACAAAAGAAACCAGTGTTTAGCTGTGCTGGTGATACGAATCTAACAGGCCCTGATGGGACATGAATGCTGTGTTTGATGTCCTGCTGCTTCGCTGGAGCACGGCACACTGGGATCTTGATTTTCAGAGAAGCTTAACATGCTCTCTAGCTTGACAGTGGAATTGGCATGATTCAGAGCAGAAAAGAAAGTCAGCTGCCATTAGGATCCAGGTGCCAGATACAGATTTTTATTTGGAACACGTTAGTGTCTGGATTCTTGGCTGTGAAGCAACTAAATTTGTATTCTGTTGAAGCAGTAGATTTTTAAATTTTTATTTGTTTTTTTGGGAGGAGTGGCTGACACGTCAGAGGGCT
>NW_010219007.1:0-590 GCF_000695765.1 Mesitornis unicolor
GGAGCTGCAGTTTTCTACACCTTCTCAGATGAAAAACTCTCCTTCAGATATGGTACCTGGCGGTTTAGAGGTCAGAAGTCAGAAACGATAACAAAGCATGAGTCAAACAGGGTACAACCGTGTCTCATGAGCAAAAGCAGAGGCTGGGGACATCTCCACTGGCGAGCATCCCTGGGACCTGAAGCCATCTTCGGCATCGGGATAACGGTGATAGTAACAAGTGCCACAGCTTCCAAGCTCTCTAGGTTTAAGACATGTGCTGGCAAGCCAACCAGCACCGAGGAGCGCTTGAAAAAGGGACTTGGAGAAGAATCTGGAGGGAATTAGTGTCAGGCATGTGCAAAGAGGGTTACTTTTCCCATCTCCAACGCCTGTAATCACATCTCAAACGTGCTAATAAAATCCAGTGGTGACAGTGGGTTTATTTTTCTCTTTGTCAAAAGTATGTACTTTAAACATGCTGCTGTGACGTCTAGAAAAAAAATCAACTTTCTTACACTTCAAATCGCCATGCAACCACCAGAAGTGAAGACGTTGCGCCCCGCTTGGGCGGAAGGGCCGAGGACCGGGTCTGGGGCCGAGGATGGTGT
>NW_010219008.1:0-591 GCF_000695765.1 Mesitornis unicolor
CTGCCGGTCGGTGCTTTCTTAAAACATTGCACTTTAACCAGGCAAAGCGCTCACGGTTTTTCCTCCGCTCCATACCTAAACCCCAGCCCAGTTTAAGACTCTTAATTAACCCTAATTAACAGATCGCTAACGGCTCCTCATCACGTGGAGATTATAGCGCTCAGCCCCCCCAGCCGATGGATGCGAGGTCTTGGCTTTCCCACGGCCAAAGCTCCCAGAGCGACTTTGACCAATTTTGACCCATTTTAACTCGAAAAGCCCACGCTCCACATATTTCATGGGTATTAACACCAATGGACCACAGAGCCTGACCTACACACCTGTGATTCTGTGATTTTAAGGACAAAATACTCCATCATGGTAGCTAGCCACATGTTATTAATTGTATTTTACCTTCTGTAAACCAATAATAATGATATTACCTTTTGGTCAAGGCTGGAGCTGGAAAGAACAGAGCATAGAATAAATTGGAAATATAAACGATCTTCACTAATGTAAGATTATTGGGGAAGATGAAACTAAACTCCATTTGGTACAGAATAAATGTGCTTTGACATGGAACCTGGATGGGCTGAATCCATGGGCCGAGGC
>NW_010219009.1:0-591 GCF_000695765.1 Mesitornis unicolor
TTATGGCACATCAGATGACTCGGCAGATACTGATGATCACAAGAGGGACATGGGCATGGGAGATTGTAACAGATGCGGGAGAATGGGAGCATGAAAAACCTGTAGTTCAACTCCCAAGCTAGTCTGAAGCAGCATTGTCACTGCCAGTTTATTTTTATTTAAATAAAAAGAAACTCAGCTAGACTGAAATTTCTCCTTGGAAAAGGGCAGTTGGCCTAGGAATTGCATTTTCTATTAAAATAATCCTGCTTACAGCTTCACACCACTTTCTCATTTTTAGTAATGTATGGGGAAAATGGGGAGATGCAGCACATGACAAGTACAGGTTTTTCTTTTCGGGATACCAGATTATGACTCAAAGTAGAAAAAGTTCGTTTCAATCTTGGGCATCTCAGTCTGCTACGTGTCTGAAAATCAGGCAAAAGTTGATGAAAACTGAGGTGACGCACGGCTTGCAACAAGCCCCCTGTTATTATTTTCTTAAAATACTGCAATTATTCACACCTGTTATGCCTTTAGTAATTGCCCTAGTTAGTAGATGAAATGTCTTCTGTAATTAGCAATTGATTTTTGTTTTGGTTGTTGTTGTTT
>NW_010219010.1:0-591 GCF_000695765.1 Mesitornis unicolor
GCTACAGGTCTGGGGGGGGGGCAGGAAGCCCACCTCAAGCTTGGAGCAGGGGGCAACGCTACTGGCTGCAATAACCCTGGCTATAATATCAGTTTATTTTGGAGGTAATGGGGTGGGTTTACAGGAATTAAGGTCACTTCTGCCCAGCATCTAGCAGAGGGGAGCACAGACATGAGTCTGCATTTGTCTTTCCTGGTTCATCCTGGTAAGAAAGGCACTCAGAGTCTGCAAAGCATTACTTAAAATGTGGTTTATTAGAGTTAACACTAGAAAGAAAGCAATGATAGTATGGATTAACCCACTGCCTCTTGAGATGCTAGAGGACCCTAAATTGTGCAGCATGGGTGCCTGAACAACATGCAGCATGTAGCATGCCAGGAGATCCAATGTATTTTCAGATTTCATTTTAAAAGCTTTGGTCAGTGCTGCTGTTCTGCTAGAAGGCAGAGAGGGGGAGTCCTTCTCCTTCTCTCTGAAGCACCTGCAGGATTGTCTTCTCTTGAAGAGGATTTCCCAGACTGTCCAAATCCCAGTTGCTGTGAGGGACGCTCTGAATCGTTCTCCTTCCTGTGCAGGGCAAGAGGCAGGGAG
>NW_010219011.1:0-588 GCF_000695765.1 Mesitornis unicolor
TGTGGGACAGGAGCTGCTGAGGTGGCCCCACCACCACCAACCCCAACATGGAGCCAGCATCGCCTCGCCCTGGCTCTACCCACCCCTGTCCAAGGGGACCCCCATGACACATCTCCGGGGGGTTGTGATCAGCTCCTTACCCAGCTCCTCATCTGTCATGGGCAGGTAATGGTCCACCAGCTCCTCCGACTTCTCCAGCATGGAGCCCATCCCATTCACCACCATCTGGCCCACGGTGGAGCCCATGACGGTGTTAACGCCACTGCTCACCGCCGACTTGGTCAGCTCCATGCTGCCCTGCACGGCCCCTTTGGTCATGTCCACCACGCCGGTCACCCGGCTGGTCACCGCATCCTTGGCCCCGGCCACGGTGCTGGTCAGGACATCCTTGGCACCGGTCACCGTGGAGGTCACCAGCTGCTTGGTGTCCGAGATGAGCTGGTTGGGGAGGGGACAACCTGCTGTTAAGCAGCACTGTGGAGGGGGACCTCAACCATATTTGCCCACCCCACCTCATCCCACTACCTTCTCCGTGGGCTGCTGCAGGATGGGCAGCTTCTCCTCCAGCTTATCCAGCCCTTTGCAGGC
>NW_010219012.1:0-587 GCF_000695765.1 Mesitornis unicolor
TTTTTTTTTTTACTTCTCATGACCTGTCGCCCTTTCTTTTAACCTAAATCAAACAGATTTGCAGATTTGCTTAACAACAGCACTTAATGAATCATATCACCAATTGCCAGCTATCATACTGCAAAACAGCTAATAATGTATAATTAATGTTATAGGCAAGTAATGAATCACATCATCATTTCTGACTGTCTACCATGTTATTAAAAGGAAAGATTTAAGTAATCACAACTACTTTTTTATTTTTTTCTCTCCTTCCCCCAAAGTACTGTAAGAAGAAGAGGAAATTCCAATGTATGTCAGCTGTTATTTCCTTCAAACAACGTGATATATCCAAATGATAGCTCTAATCATTTACATAGGAAAAACCTAAGACAGGTAAATAGGTTAAGACTTTCTGTAGCTTATCATATTTACTGTCAGCAGATCCATTCAAACAAGCAATTTGCTGAGATCAAGGATATCTATGAGCAGAAGGAATAAAAAATACAGTTAAAAAAAACACAGTCATCTACCCTGCAGTTTGGAAAATTATTAGAATTCACCTCTAGGCTCCTGTTGGACATTGTGCAGTAGCTATTTTCTAAGAA
>NW_010219013.1:0-590 GCF_000695765.1 Mesitornis unicolor
ATTTATATGATTACTGCTGAGTTATTGCATAAAGCTGGCTAGTGTGAGTTTCCGAGCTGACCTTTACATCTCTTCTATTGATGTAGCTGTGCAGTTGGTTTCAGCGAAGACATTTGCTTCTGTTTCTATTGTATGTCCCAAAACAAGGAATTGGAGGGGAACACGGGTAAACTGGGGAAGGTGGCAGTGGTTACTTGTCTGTAAAGCAGACAAAACAAGTAGAGTATCTTCAGGTTTTACAGGTGGGGACCGAGAGGTGTTTAAAAAAAAGTGTAATCCATTTTTGGAAGTATGTTTCAAGCTAAATTATCCAAGTGATCCACCTCAAGCTGAATTCTCTCAACATCAGTTTTCAGTTCCCCCTCTTCCGTAACAGGATCAGAAGCTCTTAAATTGTTGGTTTTTTTATTAAAGAGAAGGTAGTTGTTTGTCATGGTTAGGAATGGTCTTGTAGGCTGAACTGTATGTGGTAAGAGCTGCAGTATCAGGTTGTTTGCAGTGGGCATTGCTTTATATCATGTTGCAGTCATTGCTACAAAATGCTTGAATCCAGGATCCTGTGAGCTAACTACTTTGTAACTTTGCTGGGG
>NW_010219014.1:0-591 GCF_000695765.1 Mesitornis unicolor
GGCAGGTAATGGGGTGACTGGGCCCACCTGCACCCCTGCCACAGCTGGAACCTGCTCCCAATGCAGGGCACGTGACTTCCCCCTCCATGTTCATGTAAAAGTCCTTTTTAATCGGCCTGTGGAGTTTTTGGTGAACATCTCTTGGCTGTGAACAAGAGCTCAAAGCTTGGACACCCGGCCAAAAGCCATTATTAAGTGACAACAAAACACCCCCTTAAAACACCAGCTCGGAGCCCAATTCCTTACGTGCTCATTGATGCACTGCCTATACCTGTCCTGGCTAACCACCTCTGTTCCCACAGCCAAACCCTTTCAAATAAGCTAATTTCTCCTGCGAGATAAGGGTTTATTACAGGCACAGCAGCCGGGTTAACCCTGCTCTTCAAAGCCCTGAATTTGGCCATAGCTGGAGTTGTCCTGGCCCCAAGGGTCCCACATGGGGGCTTGGGGACCGTCCCCATGTTCAGGGAGGAGCAGTCAGTGTCCCAAACACACTGCCCTTCCTTCGGGAGGGGGACGGCAAGCTGGCAAAGCGAGCTGCGCAGTCAATTAGGAATTTCACTGAAATTTCAAATTATGGCCTTTTTTTTT
>NW_010219015.1:0-591 GCF_000695765.1 Mesitornis unicolor
CAAGGTGTGGTCTGAGCAGTGCTGAGTAGAGTTAAGAATAGAGTTAACTAAGGTTACTCACATATCGCTATATTTAAGAATGGGTATAAACTTCTACATGAGATTTCTGCTGTGCAGAAACGCTAATTGTTACAAGAAAAAGACCCAACCCAATCTATTTTAAACATGTTAAAGAAAAGAAAGATTTTGTAAGAGGTGAAAAATCTCTTCTCAACAAATTTGTAATGTAGGTGGTTATTTACCGTAGTGCTGTACTTTTCCTTGTATGCACCTGTAAGTTGTGCAACAGATGATTCAGAGAGTGCTGGGGTTTTTTAACTCCCATCTGTGTATCTCAATTCCATCTTTTCAGTTTGCTTACCATCTAACTTGGTGCTGTATAAATTTGAAGAGCTTTGCTGCTCTAATTTATATTTAAAGACAAAATTTTGGCGTTACTAGACTGCAGCTAGCGATGATGGCATTTGATGTGGTTTTTAACCTCATGATTAGTCACTTTTTGTGCAGCTTCCTCAAGGCACAGTTGACCAATAAGGACACTGATGCAGCCTTGGGCTGTGATATTTGTCGGTTAACACGATGGGGACTGTG
>NW_010219016.1:0-591 GCF_000695765.1 Mesitornis unicolor
TTGTATTTATTTTAAAATAAATAGCCTGTTTACATCCTTTTAAAGATCTGGGGGAAAGGTGGTGGGATGGGGTTCAAACACTCAGATCTCTCACCCAAAACTGTGTATGCTTCAGCATCTGGATTTGCTCAGAAATTGCTATAAGATGGACTTTAAGAACTGCTAACTCTGGTATTGCACCATATAATCCAACAAGGTTTTCTTCATCTGTGCTTCTACTATGCTAGTACATTTACTAGTAGCAGGGTATTTTCTCCTATACTTCACACTTCTCTGCTTTTAATTTAACTCATTTTAAAAAAAATAAAATAAAAAAGACAGGAGTTACTTCTTATTTTTAGTTTGCAAATCTCTATTCCCTTAGTCTGCATTGACATAGTGGAAGTTATTTAAATGCTTGCAATAAGTAATACATTTCTGCAAGTGATAAGAAAACTTATTTGGTCAAGAACACTTTTTAACAAGAATACTAACTGCATTGTATATGGAAATAAAGTTTGACTAAAATTAATCTTCCAAGGTCTAGTTTTGTGAAAGCTAAACTGAACAAGTTAGGGAGAACAATAGGAAAATATGAGAAATTGGAAAGCT
>NW_010219017.1:0-592 GCF_000695765.1 Mesitornis unicolor
ATACATGATGGTAGCAAGCAGAGGTCAGAAATACAAAAGCTTTGGCGTAAAATTTCAGGATGAAACAGGATTACATTTGCTCAGCAAAATCTGCCCAAAACTCTGATTTAAAAAAAATTTCAGGCCTCAGTTGTACAGAAATTAAATCTATGCAGTTCCGAAAGTGTCTGAACTTAATCTGACCTGCCACTACTGGTCCAACAAATTTGGAAACATTTTTCATTTATTCCTGGAGGTGCTTTCAATTACAGAGATGCTATAATTTTGAGTATTTTCCTGCTATAAAGACTTCCCCTCATGGATTACAGAAAGAACCCTATTAAAATGTGTCCCCATCCTTTCAGCAGACAGGAAAAAAGGAAAAAAAGAAAAGACTTAACAAAATAGGAAAGATTGGCACTCAACATTAAAGCAGAACTCAGTCAAAGAGAGCAAGCATGTGGGAGAAGATTAGCAAACAGATATTCAAGTAGCCACTTAAACATCTTAGTCTTTAACTTTGAGATTCTGGCTAAAATTAGAGGATTTTTCACATTTGTCTGAGGTTTTCAGATATCCAGCACCTTGGCTGAACTGCTAGATCCTTAGGAAT
>NW_010219018.1:0-592 GCF_000695765.1 Mesitornis unicolor
TGAAATGTATCCCTTTTGCCATCAAAAAAGATTATTTAAAAATTTAGTCTTTTCTAGCTTATAGTATCTGAACAGTTCTGATGCTTGAGGTATCTTCTTTGGTGATTGGAAGAGCTTCTTCAGTAACTGCCAGAAAACCAAGAAATAGTTGTGCCAAATGCTGTTAAAGCACAAGAGGGGTCTTTGCCATAGCTATCCTGCTTGGAGATAAAGTTGCTGCTCTGGGTAGGACAAACTGATGTTAACTGTGGAGTGGAAGGAAGGGTGAGAGGGGAGAACGTGTGCTATGGTCTGAAAATCTGCCGAGTCTCACCTGCTTTCCATTTCTGAGAGTCTTCGATAGTAGTTAGACCCTGTGTACCTGCAGAGGAGTAGACAAGCATTTCTCTAAACTCTTGGCACTCCTTGCTTCAGACTTTGAAGAAAGCTTTGGATTCTTTTGCTGGAGGTTCAGCATTTCACATTTCTCAGGTGCCTAAAGAGGTAAGGAGCCGAAAGCTGTTTTGGAGCCTTGGTGTCTTATTTTAGTGTACTGGCTTGGTCACCACCCCTGCCACCCGATAGCCTTAATCCGTCGTGGAAACCTGCCTGC
>NW_010219019.1:0-590 GCF_000695765.1 Mesitornis unicolor
CAGGGCCCTTCCCACTCCTCATATTCTGTGAATTTAAACTCCACTCATACAAAGACTTGAAATGGTAGTTATTATCTTAGGTGCAAGTTAGTATATAGTTAAATCAAATCTGTAAAGTAAAAAAAAAACAAACCATCTGTAAAGATTTATAGGAAATGCAGAAGCAATGGTATTTGTGTAGCAAATAACGCTTTCACTGGGAATACGGAGCTGCGATACCAAATGCATTCACTGCTGCTCAGAAGTGTAAAATCCCACAAGTATTTTAGCACAGAAAGTCACTCGAGTACATCTACAAAGCCACATTTTAACGCAGAACTGTGTGCTCACTTGGATCGCGTTACAGCAATCCAGCGCGTTGACTGTCGTACCACAACATTTCTGAAGAGGGGAAATCATTTCATTCCCATGAAAGAAGGAAAATAAAAAGTCGCAAGATTGGGGAAGCACTGAGAAGCGAAGCAAAGCTTAGCACACACGTGGTGACAGTGAATGAAAAGCCAACAAATCCGTATACTGCGGTGATTCTCATCCCGCTCCGTGGTGCGGGGAGCTACAATTCACTTGGGAAACAACAACCCGGTGCAGCG
>NW_010219020.1:0-592 GCF_000695765.1 Mesitornis unicolor
TGTGTTAGTGCTTTCCTGACTCATCTAAAAGGTGCTGGGCCTTGGCCAAGGCCTGCAGACCAGCTCCTCCTTTGCTGCTGCTGATTTTGCTGACCACAAGCAGGGTCCTCCCAGAGTGCAGCTGTGCAGCCAGAACAAGGGCTGGGTGCTGTGACAGAGGTCCAGGCATGAGTGCTGCTGTACAGCTAAAATGTCCATTTGTCTCCAGCACAGTCAGCAAATAACAGCATTGCTCTCTGGCAATGTGGAGTTTACTCTGCAGGATAGACATCATCTATAAAAGGGGGAAAAATATATGTCAAAGTTGACACTTACTGATGTGCAGGGAAATTATGAATCTCCTTAAAATGCTCAGTAATTCCCTTTACTCCTACACTGTGGGTCACAGTGCATTCGTTTGTTACCAGAGCTGTTCAGCCTGCAAGAAAGTAACTCATGATGGAGATTTAACCATGCTGAGGGGTGTCCTGTGGGCCTGTCGGGATGTATTTTCACTGCAGAGACGAGCATCTGAGACAGATCTGCAGCTGCTCCACCCCTCTCCTGACTGCTCATGATGAATTTTTCATCGACCGACACCCCCAGGTCCTTC
>NW_010219021.1:0-593 GCF_000695765.1 Mesitornis unicolor
TTAAGGTCCCTTCCAACCTAAATCATTCTATAATTCTATGAAATAATTAATACCGACAAGATACTGTATATGGTAATTGAGCATAATAATTGTGACAAAAATACAATATAATATACAGTAATATACTATAACATTGTATATATTACTACATTGTACTTTATATATGCTATATTATAGTGTGTTGTATATTATATAATAATGAGTACAGAATTTTTTATTTATTTTCAAGAAAGTAATTCACAAATAGGTTTTCACCACAGCTCCTCTCCCCCTCCCCCCAAACCAACAAAAACAACAAAACAGCAGCAGACCTCTAAAATTTTCCATGCCTGGCTTCTGGAGGAAATCCTTTCTCCCCAGGGGAAAGTTTTAGTGTTTTTTATGTCCTCTTTTCTGATAGCTGAGTCTAGAGGGTTTAATGGAAAAAAAAAAGGTAGGATACAGATATGTGGTTGCAAGAACTTTTGAGATGTCATGACATAAGTGGCTTTTATTTTATGTCTTAAAGTGTAGAAGTCCTGTTCTTCTGAATGCACTTTAAGTCTGTGCCCTTAAGTGTTGTAGGAGCTTAGAATACTGATGAGCCAAAGATA
>NW_010219022.1:0-593 GCF_000695765.1 Mesitornis unicolor
GTCAAGCCAAGAGCGACTTGCCTTTGGTAGAAATCTTCTGTATAGGTGCAGTTATAACCAACAGAAGAATAGTATGTGTCCATGTATCAAGACTATATGAGGTAAAAAATTACATTTCCTGTGTTCACTATAGACACAGATAATAACTGCTTAACTGTGTCAATCAATCTAAAGGTATGTGATGACATTTTCCTTCAAAAATTAGTAATTAGTACTCTGATCATTCACTTAAGTTATTAGTTTTCATTGATTAGTCCTTCCTGCTAACCCCTAGCTAGCCTAATCAGCCTACATGAGATTAAAGGAATATATTCAATTAGTTTCTAACCCCTTCAAAGTTGCACCTTCAGATCAGAGGATAAAGAGTCTTCGTCTTCTCGGTGCATTGAACCTGACTTTATTAGAAGAATCTTCTCAACTTTAACTCACAAAAGGAAGCAGAGACCTCTCATGATACCCCTTCACACACTATTAGTCATGCAGTTTGTCTTGTAAGCACGAAGGCCCCTGTAACTTCCAGCCTTCAGTGATATGAATAAATAATAAGAATGTGTATCTGACTGGATTTGTTTATTTTTAATATTTAAATGCCT
>NW_010219023.1:0-593 GCF_000695765.1 Mesitornis unicolor
ATTTTAACACAAATCAGACTGACACATCTCATATTATGCTGCCATAACAGATGTTTCCTAATAACTGTTTATCAGTTGGTAAGTTAAAAGACTGAGCTGTGCACAATCACACTCACTAACTTCTTTTCCTAAACTGTCTTGAGAGAAATACAAAATGCAAAGAAAAAAGGGGAGGTTATTTATTACTGGTTCAAACTTTTATTTCAGCTTTTATCCAAGTTAAGTCATTTCTAGCAGCAAAACTTACTTGTGAAGGGAAAAAGGTGTAGATATGTGCCTACGTTATTCATATTCTGTACTTTCATTAGATGAGGATATTAACACACATTAAGTATCATGTTTTTTAATTCAGCCCTGGTAGTTCTTCACTATTTTTATAGCAGAAGTTGTAATGCATGATCTGAAAAGGATAGGCTTGCAAAGTGAAACATTTAAATTTGAGGTGTGAAAGAGAAGATGCTTCCAGTCTGAATGACCTCCATTTGTTCATGGTGTTCTTTAATTGCTTCTGTTTTTTCCTTTTTTCCTGTCATTCTTTGTTCACTTTATATAGATAGATAGATAGATCACAGAATCACAGAATCGCTTGGTTG
>NW_010219024.1:0-590 GCF_000695765.1 Mesitornis unicolor
TATATATATATATACCCATATACATATATACATATATATATGTATATATACACATATGTATTTAATTTTTCCCCCTAATTCAGACAACTCCACAAATGGCCACTGGCAATGTTTTCAGAAGGAAGCGACTGCGACGTGAAAAATAAACTGTTGAGAAATGACTCCTCGCCGCTGAAATGAAATGTGTTAACTTGGTTTATCAACAAACCCCCAAAAAAAGATGCGAGCTATTCACAGGAATTCCTGGTTAACTCCTCAGCACATCGAATATTGAAAATGAAACCCCAAAATAATGATTTGGGCTGGAATTGGGTTTTAATTTGCTGTTCCCTTTGGTTCTGGGAGCTGTCTGCTCCCTGCTGCTACCAAACTTGGTTGAAAATGGCCCTGGTGAGCTGGAGAAAGGCAGAAATGGCCAAACTTCATCCCAAATCAGCCAGATTTCACCCTCAATCAGCCAAATTTGACCCCAAATCACAAGGTGGGGAGGCTCTCCATCACCAGCAAAAGCCCTAATGGCATCTTCCCCTCATCCAAAAACATCCGGGGAAGTTTCATATGATTATTCAATCTATTCATCAATGACTTGG
>NW_010219025.1:0-594 GCF_000695765.1 Mesitornis unicolor
GGTACTGCAGCTGCCGCAGGCAGAGACAGCCTGAGAGGAAGCCGAGAGACCTGGGACTCTGCAGCGAGGATGCCCAGGTACACCTCTGTTTCCAAATTCCTCTCGGGAAAGCAAGCGAGCAGGAGGAGCAGGTGCACGCTGCCAGGGCAAGGCCTGCAGCCCAGCGGTGGCTTTCTCTTTTCTTAAAAGTTCTTTCCAAAAGGAAGAGACCTAAAGGAGAGAATAATCAAGTAACAACCACCTGATCCCAGCTATTATTTTTGGGGAGCCCTCTTAGTGGGAGACCACACCATGCAAGAGGTTGGGCATTCCATACAGCGGGTTACTGGGAATTCAGCAGCCAAATAGAGCCAGATCCACTACCCGCTGTCTCAGACTCATCACATGTGCAGCAAGCAGCGTGTGCACAGTGGACATCTATCCTTGCTTGCTGGAGGAGACAGCAGATGGCTTGAGCTTGCACCCTGACTGGGCTGATGGACATGGGAAGTTTATGGTCAAAGCTCTACGTTCTCTCTGGTCAAAACTTCTAGGCACAAAACATGAAGCCCAGACCATCGTTACTTTAAGCAAAATCAATAAAGATCTGCAAAC
>NW_010219026.1:0-594 GCF_000695765.1 Mesitornis unicolor
ACGCAGGCTGTATGGCATCAGTGAAATGTCAGTATCTATGGTCAAAACAGCAAGGAATGCACATCTGACCTTTAGAAATCGCTTCAAGCCTGTATGTGCAGTTACATGTACGCTTACAAAGTTAGCCCAGTGCTTCCTGCCCTCAGTTTGCCTTGAGTCCTCAGGTTCACAAGTTCTCTGGAGTAACACCAGTTCTGGGGTACTGACAGAAAGCTGTCCTCCAAATGCACTACTTTCCTCCTCCCATTCACAAGCCAGACCATAAGCTGTTTTCATTACCTCTGGGACATACAAGTAATGCTTTCAAAATGTTTCCACTTCAGTTCTCTAAGCCAAAAGCCACGGACCTGTGACACAGCTGCCAAAAATGACACTTAGCGACACTCCGGCCACAGCACAAGGTGGAACACAAAAGCTCTGCCTCTGAGCGAAGAAGCAGCCCCAGGACAGGAGGAGCCACAGTCAGCGCCTCACAGGGCAGCAGGAGCTCACTGGTGATGGGGGACGTCCTGCTGTCCACGGGACTGTGCTTCAGGCCCGCTGAATTTCCATCAGCATTCTCCATTTCCAGTTTGATAAAGAAAAGCACAAGTC
>NW_010219027.1:0-594 GCF_000695765.1 Mesitornis unicolor
GCGCTTGTTTGAGAGCGGCGATAGGCAAAACGTGACAGAATTCCAGGTTATAATTCTAAGCATAATAGTACAGGACACTGTCAGCCTGCAATCTGATTTAAAAAAAATCCAATTTAAAGCGTTTCTAGGTGTTGTGCCTGACTGACTTCAAATGAACTCTTAAAAATCATTTTACAGTCATATTTTCCTCTTCTAAAGATGTTTCCCTGCTCTGCTGAGGTACTACATGCATGGGAAAAAAGAGAAACTGCTTAGTTATAAGGACACCATTGTCACTGTACAAAGCACATACATTTTAAGAAGCAGAAAGTAAATACCCTCTGATCTTTTTCAATTACAGTTCTCCAAGATTTAGCTACAGTGTATTTCAGACAGAAGCCAATCTCACATTGTTTACCCAGCTTATTACGTATCTTAATATGCATATTAATAGATATGCAAGATGTGTACATACATATAAATGCAGACACACACACTGAAGTTGCGCAGAAAAACAATGTGTGGTGTGTGCTACATGGCCTTGGTGCTATAATCTGAAATTCTGTGTAGTAACAGCAAAGCTCGTGGCATTTCATTTTCATTCAAAAAAAAAAA
>NW_010219028.1:0-590 GCF_000695765.1 Mesitornis unicolor
TGGGCCTGGCAGAAAGGCAAACGTCCTGATCTGGCTTCTACACCCAAGGGGCTACAACTGAAAGCAGCTGCCTGGCTTTACTTTCCCTGGGAAGTACTTCTGTAGGCCCACAAACCATAGTCCTTGCATGACCTTGATCTTACCTTATCTCAGTAGCGAGCCCTCCTCAGGGACAGTTTCTGAGCAAGTCAGGCCTGGCTAAAAGGCAAACATCCTGATCCTGCTCCAGCACCCAAGGGGCTACAACTTAAAGTAGTTGCCTGGCTTGACTTTCCTTTGGAAGCGCTTCTCTAAGTACACAAAGCATGGGCCTTGCAGGACCATGATCTCACCGGCTCTCAGCAGCGAGCCCTCCTCAGGGACTGAGGTCAGCGGGAACTCAGGCCTGGCAAAAAGGCAAACCTCCTCAACCTGCTCCCACACCCAAGGGGCTAAAGCTGAAAGCAGTTGCCTGGATTGACTTTACCCGGGAAGCACTTCTCTAGGCCCACAAACGATGGGGCTTTCTGACTTAGATCTTACCTGGCCTCAGTAGAGAGCCACACTCAGGAACTGTGGTCGGAGGGAGCCTGGGCCTGGCAAAAAGGCAA
>NW_010219029.1:0-594 GCF_000695765.1 Mesitornis unicolor
TTTAGATAATGCAAGTATTTTGGCAAATCAATTGAGGGGAGCAGTTGCTTCAGGTGCATGTTTATACGTTCTGCAGAAATGTTGTGGGTTTTGGTGGCTCTGGTATCCGTGCCTCCTGCTGAGCCTTGACAATCAACCTTGCATCTCTTACAGTGGAAGTCGCTAAAATGTTCCACCTGAATACCTGCTGGCTTAACATCTGGCTGGATCTAACCCTATATGATTTGTTTACCAACGATTTGTGCTATATACTTCAGGTAGTGCTGCCAAGGAAGACTTCCAGTATCTAAAAATTTATCTTGGCAATACCTTGTCTTTCCATTGCACTTTTCACCTGGAGACCTCAGCACTTGCATTGGTTAGGCAGGTGTTATTTAACTTACTTTGTTTAGCAAACAACCTCAGAGAAGTAAGACAGCATCTATTATTAACTCCAGATGTTATGAACTTACAGTGTTAGTTAATATTTACGCCTTTGGTGAGATCTTGTATTGCTTTGGATGCAGGCTTAAGGCATCCCTGGATTGGATTAGAGCTGGGTCTTTGATTTGGTTGTGATCAACTGGGAGCCCAAATCATTTGCCCATGACGATA
>NW_010219030.1:0-585 GCF_000695765.1 Mesitornis unicolor
AAAAAAAAAAGAAAAAAGGAATCCAAGCCAGTGAAGCGTTGCCAGGAAACGCTGCCAGTTTCCCTTCATGCCTCAGATGCCTTCAGCTCAGAGCCAGAGGAGGGATGTTTCAGTGAAAATGACCTTGTTATCTACATTCAGATCCGAATGTCTTACACTCTGTCTTCAAGGAGCTCTGCCTGCTCACTGTGAATGTTAATTTAGACAGCAGAACACCAGATTATGACAAAACTAGGAAAGGTTGCCATACTCTGATTTCTGACACTTCCTTCTCTCTTTTTCTTCTCATAATTCCAGCACCCACATGAATGCCTGTCCATACAGGCATTTTTTTGCTTGTTTTCATGAGGAACTGGGAAATTATCCCACAGACAAAACGAAAGAATACCAGAAAATCTTGTATTGAATCTCTAAACATATGTTAAACAAACATGGACACCAAGTGCCTTTTAGGCACATTGATAATGAAAATAACAGTAGTTACAACAAGAAAAAAGCTGCATTCAAGACAGAGATAAGATTACTCACACTCAAACATTTTTTCCAAATGTTTATTTTAAGATGTTATTGAAATACGAGTGGGAT
>NW_010219031.1:0-587 GCF_000695765.1 Mesitornis unicolor
TAGTGGTGGACTTGGCAGTGTTAGGTTAACGCTTGGACACAATCATCTTTCCAAACTAAATTAATCTTACGATTAGATGATTGTACCGTTGTAGTTGCTAATACTCATTACTGGATATGTATATTTGGTACTCAGTTTCTCTGAGGAGCCAAGTTCAAGCAGGGATTGTGACTATATGGGTGGAAAAAAGGTGTGAGGAACAGCATAACAAACTAAGAGTTAAGGTAAGTCTTTCCTCATTCAACATTTGCATTCCTTCTCACAGAAAGATTTGTACAGGACCTCACAGCAGATAGGGAGTTTTAGAGCAGGATCAGCCATGCTGCAATGTTCCTGCAGCTTGGTTGAGATATACATTTTGTAGTAACCCAAAGGAAGTATTCACCACGCAAGCATATAGAGCACATATACAGAACCAAACCTGGCTTAACAATGTACATAAGACTACAGTTAGAGAACATAGTACTCATTTTGAGTGTAACATTGAGAATGCTTAAATGTGCCTTTAGGATGAATAACTGATCTTCTCCATAACTTTGATGGTGTGAAAAAGCTAACTGTCCTGGTGTGAGCTAAATAGAACTAAT
>NW_010219032.1:0-594 GCF_000695765.1 Mesitornis unicolor
TTCCCTTGTGTATTAAGGGCTAGAGTGAAAAATAAATGACAAGATTTGCCAGAGCTGAAATGCTATTCAGCTATAAAGTGGTGGGGTTTGGGACTATAATAAGAAATTAAAGGAGAAAGAAACAATTACATAGTTAAGAAGGGTTTTACCTAGTTCAGCACCTCTACTGGAAACATTCTTGACTTCATATACTGCTTTAAGGAAAGGAAAACCCCTTGCAAATGATTGCTTCCTATATGGGTAGTTTCTAGAGTTGAAGTATTGTAGCAAAAATCTGCACTTTGTCCTTTGTGGTTAAAGCCATCAAGCCAAGAGTGGAAAAGCACAGATTACAGACTTCTTGCATCAAAACAAATATCTTTGTAAGACAATTAAGAAAATGTTGTAAGTGCCATATGCATATATGGGATACATATTTATACTGCATATGCTTTTGTCTTGATCCCCAACATGAAGAACTTTGCATTTACAGAATTGCCCTAATTAATGATAGCAAATAGACTTAATGCATGTTTACCCTTCATAAAACTGTGGGAATATAAATCTGATGTCAACTACAAAGATAACTAGAGTGCTGCCATTGATGGGTATAAG
>NW_010219033.1:0-594 GCF_000695765.1 Mesitornis unicolor
GCAAGGAGGTGCAAGGTAGGCAAGACAGCCACATGGAGATTCTTCTTCATGCACACAGAGCCACCCTAGGCTCAAGTGAGTCTTCCTCTGCTCTTCCCACCACAAACAGAAGAGAATAACCATATGCAGGATGTCTGGATTTTGTAGCCACCTATGCAGGCCAGCCAAAAAACTCCCGTGGGTCTGCTTTGGTGCTGTTTAGGAAATGGCAGCGTTCAGCACTTGCAGAACGAGTTCTTTGTTACGGATTCAGTGCTCATCTACATACATCAGCACAGGCTAAACAAGAAATCCTAGTGCTTCTAATGTGGAACAGTCCAACAGACCTCCAGATGTCTTTTCAGAGCACCTAAAGGCACAGCTCTCTGAGTATCCCATGGTATCATAATTGCCAAATGACTTGACGAGCTCGTAAGCATCCAAACTGCTGCAAAGACATTTCTGCTCAAGCTAATGGGTGAAACGTCGATGTATCCCACCCTGGGTACTTCTGCAGGCAAATGCTCCTGAGTGAAAAGCCACTGCGTGAACCAGCCGACAGAATGGGCCACAAAGTCAGAGATTCCCTTGCACACCTGAAGGCCAGAAACACAT
>NW_010219034.1:0-591 GCF_000695765.1 Mesitornis unicolor
GAGTATGGGGGTTTGGGGGAGTACTGTGGGTAATTTGTTTGCTCTTTTAGCTAATTCTAGTGGATTATTCATAATAACCATTAATTGGAGTACTTGAAATACAGGCATCACTCTCACGGCTTCAAAATTTTTCTTATGACAAGCATTTATTTCAGCCCTACTTGAAAATCCAAGCACAAGCTTTTAAACTTACTTTTGACTAAGTATCACTGCAGTAGCAAGGAGATAGTGTCACATTATTACTCTTTGACAAAAATGTCTTTGGTAAACTATTTTAAGTATTGCTGAAAAGTGTGTAGAACCAGTTCTGTATGGTGTCTGCCCACTAGCAGGGCAGTTTTTCTGATCTTTGTTATACATTGAGGTATATAAGATTCATACTAGATATAAAGCTGGAGATAGGATTGATAATGTAAGGTCTTCAGCTGAGACAGCCTAAAGTAAAGAAATATTTATCACGATACAAAAAGTTCTTATCAAATATTTAGACCAGTGATTTATTCTTGATTACTTAAGACGGGTGTTTTAATGTGGCCACAAGGCTATTTATATACCTATAGATCCATCTCTCTATATATCTACACACACACA
>NW_010219035.1:0-595 GCF_000695765.1 Mesitornis unicolor
TCTTTCTTTACTTCCTTCTTAGTTTCCTTCTTCTCTTCCTTTTTCACTTCTTTTTTAACTTCTTTCTTGATCTCTTCTTTTTTTGTTTTTTCATCTTTTTTGATGGGTGCTTTCTCCTCTTTCTTAGAGACCTCTTTCTTTGGCTTTTCTTTTTCCTCTTTCTTTTCTTCAGGTTTTACTTTGATGTCCTTTTTCACTGACTTCTCCTTTGACACTTTTGGTTTTACATCTGTACCTTGTTTTTCAGGAGTTTCAGTTTTTACTAACTGTTCTTCTTTACTTGCTATGTCTTTTTCTGCCACAATAGGTTTAGTCTCCCCTTTTGCTGGTTTTTCTTTTTTAACCGGAACTTTTTCTTTGCTTTCCAACTTCTGAGGCTTTTCCAGTGCTGGACTCTGCTTCACAGGCTCTGGTGTTTCTTCTTTAGATTCTTTTCTGAGAGGCTTGCTTGGTGGTGTCTTTGCAGCAGGCTTGAGACTCTCCTTGCTGTCTGTTCGTTGTTTCAACTTTGCTTGTTTCACAGCCAGACCAGCAGTGTTCCCAGTTAGGTCTTTTTGTGTAACCATTGGTTGTTTAAGGAAGTCTAAGTGTTTGA
>NW_010219036.1:0-594 GCF_000695765.1 Mesitornis unicolor
TTTTACCAAAAATGTTTCTACCACCTATTCAGGCCCCAAAGTGATCAACACAGCAATTTTTATTCATATCTGCAATTTGTCTAGGCACTATCTTTGTCGTGTTCTGATAAAAATCAGTGTAAAACTGCATGTCATCCACCATAGCTTCTCATTCAAAATGAATAAACTCCCCACAAGTCAACAAGCAGTGCATTAAACAAAGCAGGCAGTGTTTGAAGCTCTCAAAAAGAGAAAAGAGGGATCTCTCAAGAGCACGTGCCTTTCTCATGGCCTGCAAGACCTTTATTCAAGACTAATCAGCCACTTGTAGACTTGAAAATGAGTCAGGCTTCATACAGATAGGAAGAATCAACTATCACCAAGCGAAACAAAATGAAACTACAGCAGATTCTGGCCAGTACTCAGCCCTGATGCTGGACTGGCAAAGAGCAAAAACCATGTGAGAAGTCCATGTCCTGAAATAGTTTCCTCATTACTGCTTTTTGAACACCCTTGCTCTACAAGGACAAATTATACAGCAGGCATCAACCAGAAATAATTCAGTTTCACCCTCTCAGCTGGTACCATCTTGCACAGTGTAATGGCAAGCAATGG
>NW_010219037.1:0-594 GCF_000695765.1 Mesitornis unicolor
CCTGCCGCTTATCTCTCGGGGTTTGAGCTGGCACTGACTAGTTCTGTACAGCAGCTGCTGAGAGCAAATCAGGCCGCAGCACTGGGAGTACATTTCTGCCCAGCCCCAAGGTATTGCTGCAGTCAGCAGTTAATGTGGGCAGGAAGGACTGCAGGTCAGTCACCCCAGCATGATCGTTTCCACCTGTCTAAACCCTCAGCGGGCTGACTTCCATGTTTGCTCAGCAATGTTTGTTCCCTGACTTCTGTCCACTGGATTCCTGTTTGTCCCTTCTAATACCTTGTCCCCTGTTTGCTGGTAGCCTGCCCTGTGCTCCACTGGGGTGAAGCAGACCTCTTCAAAGTGACATCAGGTCTAAGGCGCTGCCCAAATCCTCTTGACGTATTTGTGCTAATGGCATTCTTTTACGTCAGTGAAGCTTAAGGACTGAAGTGACAGTCACTCTGGACTATGTAAGATATTGAGGTGGCCAAGGGGAGGGAGGACCTTGCTCTGGCAATGGTGGCTGTAGCTGGGTCTTAGTAGCTGGTGTGTACATACGTCCTTGTCAAGGCAAGTAGCACCTTGACAGCAGGCACAGAGCTGGTTTAACAG
>NW_010219038.1:0-595 GCF_000695765.1 Mesitornis unicolor
AGTGGGTGTCAAATGTTATTTCACGAGATGAGCTGTGAATGTTATTAGCTGAGCATGCACAGAACGACCCCAGATCATTGCGGTGCCGTCGGGGCTGGTGAAAGGACACAGAGGCGTACCTTAGGGGAGGAAAAACCCCATAATCAGGCAGTCCTGAGTCTGCTGTTGCGCAGTGCAAATGCAAAGTAACAAGAACAAATTCCCTTGCAGCAGAAGGAAAACTGAACTAAAGAGAGCGTCCCAACTGCCATGGCTGACATCTGTGGTAGATATTTCTGTGCACAATTTGGTGGAGCTGCAAACAATTGCATTTCCAAGTGTGACCATTGATTTTTCTTCTAGGTTGACATACGTTGTTACAAAGGCTATGGTTTTAGAACGTTTGGGAATTGGGAATTTCTGTTGGGAACTGCTTGGTCACAATCATCTCCTATGGGCCGGTGCTCTTAAAAATGAAGTTTATGTTGTTGCAAATGTCTTGTGGTGCTGAATTAGTAGCTACTTTTGGAAAAATATTTGTAGAATCCTTCTGCTTTCTTCTTATTGCTCAAATGGCTTATGTCAAAGTTCACAGAAATCAGGTAGGGCTTAATTT
>NW_010219039.1:0-595 GCF_000695765.1 Mesitornis unicolor
CCTGGGTATCCTCAAAAGCTGTTGTCTGACTGTATGAGTAAACCTGATTAGAAGAGTCTGGAGAGTGGTTCAGCTGACAAAATGCCACTGTCTGCTTGAGAACTGCTGTTCCTCTTCTAGCATCTGTCATTCTTGTGGTGGTGACAGGAGGAAGTTCATGTTCTGGAAAATATTTAAGTGTCTGCAACCTGTCAAGGTCATGATAAGTGCTCTTTAACCTTTTAACATCTGATCCTGAAAGGTTGGTTTGGGTTTTTCCTTTGCTTTTGTGCAATGCTGAAAAAAACTGCATAAGAAAAATTGGAATCTCACTGTACTTCACAGAGCGTCTACTGCCAGCAGAATCTTATCACAGGTGAAAATACAAAGTTATCTGTTTGGATAAAAAAATAAATAACGCATTTGGTAAAACTTTGAAGCAGTGATAAATTATGACGCTGTCTTACTTCAGATCTTCATACATATCATCTAGTACAGCATTAAAAAAATTATTAGAAGGGCAGTACGTTGTTACTTTATTTCTAAGCAAACAGGTCAATTTTCAGTTTACCAAACCTGAATCCCCATGAAAAATATGATATGATATGATATGATA
>NW_010219040.1:0-595 GCF_000695765.1 Mesitornis unicolor
ATCTAGTCTAAATCTACTCCTTCCAGTTTAAAACCGTTACCCCCTGTTCTATCTCTACCTGCCTTTGTAAAGAGTTCCCTCGGTCTCCTAGCTCTGCTGCTCTCAATACAGCCCAGAGTGCTGCTGTCCTTCTCAGCTCATGCTGCCTCATGTCGAGCTTGCTCTGCCAAGACCACTAGGGCCTTCTCAGCAAGCTCCCCAGCCAGGCCGTCCCACAGTACAGCATCACAAGGGGATCTTTCTTCCCAGATGCAGGGCTTTGCATTTGTCCTTGCTGAATTTCACATGGTGGCTGCTGGCCACTCCTGTCTGAAGTGATGCAAACCTTATGAAGTGATTAAATACCTCGCACCATCCAGGTCTAGCTCAGGAGTATGGGGAAATTTGACCTTTCAATTAAACAAACAATCAAGCAAACAAATGCTCTAAGCTCTGTTCCATGTTGCGTTCTGTGAAGTTACCAGAATTCCTAATATTATAGACCAACAGAAGCTGCAAAGACAAAAATAGAAACGATATATCTCTCAAATCTCTCTCTTACAAATCTCATTTTCCCATATGTACTCTTGTTCTCTTCTCTTGCTATTAAAAAAAA
>NW_010219041.1:0-595 GCF_000695765.1 Mesitornis unicolor
GGTGTCAGTAACCACATTTTATAGGTGCAGAAGCTTTAGTTCAGCGTGTTCAGGTGCTAAACCAGTGTCAGTGATGGGATTAAAGCACCTTCCTGCACTGGCAGGCACCCGGTCCCATTCCCAGACCTGCGGCATCACCATGCCTGTGTTCTGATGGGAATATTCCTAAGCATGCCCATGTCCTGATGGGAATATCCCTAACCATGATAATCCCAATGTCCAATCAAGTAGGGCAGCTTCACCTTTCCAAAGAAAGCAATGCCGGTTTGAGGGGAATTGGGCTGTGTATCCCTGTCTGGTTGGGAGGGCACCTGTGGGATGTGGGATGGGATACAGGGCCAGGATTTAGCACTAGGATATAGGTTTGGGATGCAAGACTGGGATACAGGGTTAAGATGTGCTCTGGGATGCAAAGACCAGGATACAGTGCTAGGATGCTGGGCTGGGATGTAGCACAGGGATGCAGGGCTGGGATGCAAGGTTTGGATGTAGCACTGGGATTCAAGGTTGGGATGAAGGTTTAGGATATAGGTCTGGGATGTAGCACTGGGATGCAAGGATCAGGATATAGTCCTAGGATGCAGGGTTAGGATGT
>NW_010219042.1:0-595 GCF_000695765.1 Mesitornis unicolor
AGATGCACTTCAGTCGGGCTAAAGGCCCTGTAACCTTTTCACAATAATCGGAATTCAAAAGACAAGTGCCCTTAGAAAGTAGAGTTGTTCCTCTCTTCTGAACACTGGAGAGAAAAAAAAAATACTTTGCCTTTTTTTTTCCTATAACTGAGAAAGTGGAAAGTCAAGTGAAGTTGAGCTTTTTATGTTTGTTTGTTTATTTGTTTGTTTGTTTTTTGTTTTGTTTTGTTAAAATCTGTAATTGTCCTCTTTTAGTGCCCATGTTACTTTTGGTACACATACTCAGTTTTGATACGTGGCTGTTTATGCACAGCTTTCCCTGTGAGGCTTATTACTTCAGGCTTATTCACTGAGCTTGTTTTTTTTCCCCATTTGTGAATTAAGAGCATGAAACTGGATAAATTACTCTCTTTTTCCTGTTGTGCACACTGAGCCAGTGCCTTGTTCAGCTTATCTTAAATACTTCTATTATACAGACTTTATATATTGTTCAATATGTGAGGTGTTTCATAGATATTGAGCTACACATCCAAAAGTTCAATATAACCAAAGCTGTTACCTATTCACCTGTATTGGGTTTTCTGTGAGGGGTTTT
>NW_010219043.1:0-592 GCF_000695765.1 Mesitornis unicolor
TATCCATTATCTCTCTGTAGGTGTTTACAATCTCTTCAAATTAAATAGTGGATAAGGTACAGTTGTTAAAGAAAACAAGTGCCATATGCCTGTATCAGTGAAAGAAAGTCTGTATCTGAACTGCTCACACTTGTGCACTTGGAAGCTTTAAATTTTAAAGTACGTGAATAAAAACTTCAATCTTTGACTTTTAAACATATCTCAAACTGGCTGCAAGGAAATAATTGCATAGTTTTGTTTCTTCTTTCTATTTATTACATTATTTCCATTGCTCATTAAAAAGATTAAGGTAAAGTGGATTTTCCTTAAACTGAAAACAGCTTTTGCAGTAAATTTGCTGTTTCATCTGCTAACCAGTGAACACAGTGGCAGCATCTACGGCTCTGAAAGTGTAGGATTTTTCCTTGTCTTTTCTCCTTTGCATCTGCTTTCCATTTGATGTCATTAAAAATTTGAAGCCTATATACCTGTGTTTTCTCTCTGCCCCTTTGTCAGTGTCACCTCAAGGACTTAAATGCAATGGCCAGTTTCAGCTGAATTCACCACCAGGCCAGAGGTCTTACCAGGACCTCAGCTCCCACGGTTTTTGAGA
>NW_010219044.1:0-586 GCF_000695765.1 Mesitornis unicolor
ACAGAGCTGAATGGGAAGGGCCCAACCACACCAGTGTGACAGGCATCTTTGCAGACCTGCAGGCACAGACCCCTGTGGAGCGGTGGGTAGTGGTGGAGAGTGAGAAAGCCCTGCCGGGAGCAGGGGGCCAGGGACTTACGCTGCAAGTTCTTGTTCTCACGCTTCAGCGTTTCCAGGTGGTCCAAGGACTCCTCATAGGCATTCTTCATCTTAAAGAGCTCTGTGCTGAGAGAGCGAGACTCCTTCTGGGAGGCTTCCAGCTCAGCCTGCGTTTCCTCATACTTCTGCTTCCATTCTGCCAGGACCTGAAGAGACATGGGGCCTGAGTATGAGCGTGGCAATCAGGAGGGCATGCTGTGTGCCCAGGAACCCCCAGGCCTGGAGCCCAAAAGACCTTGTCAAAGTTCTTCTGCTTCTTATCCAGAGCTGCACAGGCAGCATTTGATCTCTCCACGTCAATCATCAAGTCCTCCACTTCATTCTGCAGCCTCTGCTTTGTCTTTTCCAGGGAAGCACATTTGGCATTCACAGCTTCAACGTGTTCCTCTGCGTCCTGCAGGCGCTGGGCCAGCTTCTTCCTGGGAGG
>NW_010219045.1:0-595 GCF_000695765.1 Mesitornis unicolor
CTTTCCCCCTTCTTCTGCCCCACTGCGTTTTGGCTTGGTTCTCCCTTCTCAGCAGGTTCATCTGCCAGGACCCTTACAAGCACTGGTTTGAGAAACCCTAGAAAAGGTCCTGGAGGAAATTAATAACAGGAGCAAACTAATAGTGAAAGCAAGCAGAGCAGACAAACCCTACAAGTCAGGTACTTGTACCAGGAAGGAGCTTGGAGGGATGGTTTCTTTGAGGATAATACAGAGAAAGGTGTGGGGACACTTCTGTACACACAGCTACCATCCCTACATGGATGGCAGGCAAATTTATTCATGAAAGTCACCCAAGCATCACAGTGCTCAACCCTGAGGGCCTGGTTTCCCAATTGTCAAGCTTGAGATGGGAGTTCAAACCTTCCTGCAGAGCACAAGGCAACCAAGATGCTTGCCAGGGCGCATCCCCCAGCCCAGGAGCCTGGGACCTCATCTCAATTCTCCCTCCACACC
The DNA here is from genome assembly GCF_000695765.1 of Mesitornis unicolor. Lineage (NCBI taxonomy): Eukaryota > Metazoa > Chordata > Aves > Mesitornithiformes > Mesitornithidae > Mesitornis > Mesitornis unicolor. Next base: position 475 of record NW_010219045.1, read on the forward strand.
TGAGCTGCAGGTGCTTCATGCAGCACCACAACCACAGTAGGCTCAGCTCTACTGATCCTTCATGCTGGTCTTGGAGTAGGCTGCTGGTATTAGGGGTCATCATGTCTCTAACAGACCCCTG
>NW_010219046.1:0-588 GCF_000695765.1 Mesitornis unicolor
ATCACCTCCAGTCCCAGGCACCAGGTTCATCCCAAATCCCCCATCCCCAAGCAGCGGCACCGCATGGACACAAAACCCACCAAAGCACCAACACTTTACACTCCCAAAATTCCATCAGAAACACCAAACTCTGCCAATAAGGGGGAGCCTGGGTGGAAATCGAGAGGGGTGACAGCTAAAACCCAGCCATGGGAAACACCCGGCCTGCCCTAACGAGGGTAACGAGGGCTCCAAGGATAACGAGGGGTAATGAGTGTGCGGCGGCTGCGGGACGGGCGCTTCGGAAAACAGAGGCCGTACGGGTGATTTTGGACTATTCCAGTCCATGAGGGTGAGGTTTGGGGATCTTTTCCCATAAGCTGAGCTCCCTCCCATTCCCTTCAGCTCCATCGGGAACATGGGGGTGGTCCCCAAATGAGGGACTCCGCAGTGGGTGCCCCCCACATCCCCGGGGACTTGGGACAGAGGAAATTTGGATTTTCACATCAGAGCCCTGAAACGCGACCGATGGGAGCAGGGGGGATGTGTCTGGGGGTGCTGCTCGGACCCCCATTGCCATCCCCATCCCCATCTTTATCCCCATCCCCA
>NW_010219047.1:0-588 GCF_000695765.1 Mesitornis unicolor
TAGAGGCCTGCGTTCACATGTTAGTCTGTGAGCCAGTCTGTACTGTACACTCCAGTGTATTCATATTGCTGAGGTATTTTTCATCCATCGTCTACAACATTCTTGATTCAGCAATTATATACTTTCTTGGAAAAAAACATGTTGCAACACAGTTTAAGTTCTGATTGTAACCAAAACTATTTTCAAATCTATTCTGTAAATATGAGAAGTACTTTCTTGTAATTAAGAGAGTTTGCAGCCAGTTCTCCTGACTCTTGAAAAGAAGTGTTGATTTAAAATATTATAATCTCTGGAACATAACAAAGTGCCAGATTAAATTTGCATCCGTAAGCAACGTAGCGATACTGAAACACTAGCACTTCTTGGTTTACTAAAAGCTCTGTGAAATCAGAGATTTCTGTACTAGAAATTGTAGAACAAGTGCAGAATGGGGAGCTATCAAACTCTAGTGGTTTATTGTTGCTTTGTTTGTTTCATTGGTGAGGAGAGGTTCCTGAAGTGAAAGTAATTTGTACAGTAAAACCTTTGTCGTTGTTACACACAGCATACGCAGTGTAATCTTTTTTGGTTTAGTTCTGTTCAAGGTGT
>NW_010219048.1:0-588 GCF_000695765.1 Mesitornis unicolor
CACCTCCCCTACACAGCTTTGGAGGTTTCAAATGAGGACAGAGGGTGGAAAATTGCTTTTCATTGCAGCTGAAGCAAATAGGGAGTAAGCGTGGGTGCCCAACCAGGGATTCACGCAAAAACCAGCCCATCCGGTGCTCGGAGAGGTGACCACCAGCCGTCCCTTCTCGCCATGCGCAGATAAAGCACAGAATAGGTGCCCTTCTGTCCTCAGCAGCTGAGCTGCAGCTGCCTTCCATGCCAATTACATACTTAGGCTAACACCACAACGCTAATTGCATTAATAGGAGACTAATCGCACACCTAACAGATATAAACGGGAGCTAATTACCCAACAGCGACACCGTGCTCCGCACAGAGCTATTTCGGCAAAGTGCGGTTGTTCCCGGGAGCATCCCGGGGCTCCCCGGGTCCCTGAGCCGCAGCTCTGGGCGAGCGGTGGTGAATCACAGAATTGCCCTTATTCCAGGCCCTCAGCCCCCTGGGTATGATCGGAGGCAATGGGTCCACCCGCTGTGCCTGGCAAGAGAGTAGGAAATGGGTTATTCCTGCCTGAAAGGAGCAAATAGAAGCGGGGAAGGCGCTGACC
>NW_010219049.1:0-588 GCF_000695765.1 Mesitornis unicolor
ACAGCACAAAATTCATTTTGCCAATTAAAATTCATGCAACGTTTGAATGAGAAATACATTAGCCATGGACTTATCTGTATAAATATTTAACATTTCCATGTTCTCTTGGAAACTAAATGCCAATGAAATCATAACTTTTCTTAAATTGCCCAAATTACAGCATTAGATAAGAGAAAATGTCCATTCTATGTTGATTTATGGAAAAGTGTGGTTATTACTTATTATCATTACCATGGCTCCGTTTCAAGATGAACTTCACCTGTACAAATAATCAGTGTTTCAACAGAAATTGCTGAAAGGCTTGTGGTCACATTTATTCACAGGAAGCAACTGGACATTTTAATACTGCTGGAGATTGGGGACCGTGGTTTGTAAGCAATCTGCAAATGGTCTGATAAAGTCTGATGGAAAGTGGTCTGACTGTTCCTGGTAAAGGAACAACCAACGAGATCAGACACTTCCCTCAGATCCTTGTTCGGGAATTGGAAAGGAAGGGCCTGAGCTCCTGAGAGGGGCATAACTGACAGCACTGGCATCACTGCCCCTGTACCATCGTGCTTTCACAGAATCCCAGCATGTCAGGAGTTG
>NW_010219050.1:0-596 GCF_000695765.1 Mesitornis unicolor
AAAAACAGAAGACAGAAAAATACTCTAGACCACGCAACAGAGAAAAATTATCTAAACAAAGAGTCTTTAGAAAAAAAACAAAGTAAGATCAATTATCCAGCTCTAGCCTCCCTTCCACAATCAATCCCTTAATCACTATTTAACAAGCCTTAATAAAAAGCAGACTTGCATTATATGGGCAGGGGAAAAAATGAACTGTTGGAAAAAAATACCCAGACCAGTCTTCAAATCCATCCCCTCTTGAAATGAATGACATGAGAATCTAAGAAAAATAAATATGAGAGAAGGCATAGAAAGCAAACATGACATTCACTCACATAAAATGTTCTGGATATTCACTCAAGGCCATATCAATGATATTCAAAGCATCATGATAGTGTTTCTGGGCTGATAGCAAGAGAGCAAGGAGATGAAGAGAGTTGGCATCATCTCCTTGTAGCTGCAGAGCCTGGCGAACATAACCCAAAGCTTCTGGTATCTGATTAAAAACAAACCAAAACAAAACAGCAGAAAAAGAAAGCACCACTATTAGAAGTATTGCCTATTACTTGACTGCATGCTCATAAAATCTTCAAAATATTTATCTGGATACCATG
>NW_010219051.1:0-596 GCF_000695765.1 Mesitornis unicolor
AGCATCTAACAAGCAGCAGAGCTTCTCATAGCTTCATTCCAGATTAGCACTCTGGTGCTCAGGGAGGTCCAAGGCGCAACTGCAGCTCTTCTCTCAATACAAGACACATTATCTCCTTGTCTGTCTGGTGTGTAACAGCGTGGTGCAGTGAACAGGGCAGTCTGTCAGACAGTGCCAAGGGGATCTCCATCATGTCTCTGGAGGATTGCTTTAGGTGACATGGTGCCTTTGGGATCACTGCCCCTTTGTGACTTCGGGTTGTCATTGACCATCACGTCTAACGGAAGAGTTCCTCACTCAAAGGAATTTCATTGCCAGAAAGGAGAACTTTTCCTGGATTTCAGGAAAGAGAAGCTTAATTTCTCAGAAACACTTCTTAGAATAAACTCACATCTTTATCCTTACAAGAAATAACCTGTCATACTAAGACAGTCTTTGCTTGGGCCAGGCAAACAGACCTGATGGGATGCATCCCAGACACCTGAGGGAAATGGCTGATGTAGTCACTAAGCCATTCTGATATTTGAAAATTCATGGCAGTCAGATGAAGTCCTTGGTGACTGGGAAAAGGGAAACATTGCACTCATTTTTAAAAA
>NW_010219052.1:0-587 GCF_000695765.1 Mesitornis unicolor
CAGTCAAAGGGCCTGGCTGGGACCATTAATTGCTGAGGAGCTCGTGGTTTCAGGCAAAGCTCCCAGTCAAGATCAAAATGTGACCATCCCATACAAGTTGCTGTAATATGTCCTCCCACTCCTAAGTATTTACACACTGAGCTGAAGGAGAAAATAGCCCAGATGGGTCTAGCACTGTGGCATGAGCAAGCGCTACAACATGAGGCTGTAACTCCTCATTTCAGACTTGCTCCCACTCCCCTGCAGGAGGAGGAGGCGGCAAATGGAGAGGACACCCTTTAAATGATGGCACCAAACCGACCAATGGAACTGAACTCCATTTTTGTCCCTGTAAAGGCAGAAAACGAGAGAGCTAACTTGTTAAAGAGCTCAGCAGAATGTGTATTTTGTCCTTTAGAGAATGAGGATTTTATCACAGACTCTTTGAAGCTCAAACTGTTTGCAGAAGATACAGTGTTTTTGTCACTAGAGTGAATACAAGTCTAGAAAGAGAGATTGCCATCGGAGCTAAGCCCCCACAACTGTACTTGTGTAACAGGCACTTTGCTCAGGCGGGTCTACTTTGTGCCGCTTCATCTGTGAATGTG
>NW_010219053.1:0-588 GCF_000695765.1 Mesitornis unicolor
CGGTAACCACACCCCCTATTACAGACATTACGGTACTGAAAATGCTCATTAATGCCATTTTTCACCCAAATATTAAGCCTCAGGCAGCTATTAGAGGTATTATGGTAATGATGCCCTGCTCTTAGGCACATTACGGCACCAGAAATCCCTAATTATGGTCAATCTTGACCCAAATATAAACTCTGGAGCAGCTATTGGGGGCATTACGGTAATTAGACACCCTATTATAAACATTATGGTACTTAAAACACTCATTAATGGCATTTTTTTACCTAAATATTAAGCCTGAGGCAGCCATTAGGAGCATTATGGTAATGAGGCCCCACTTTTAGGAACATTGTGGTACCGGGAATACCCAATTATGGTCAATTTTGACCCAAATATTAAGTCTGGAACAACTATTAGGAACATTATGGTAACCAGACCCTGCTACTAGGAACATTACAGTACATAAACCCCTTATTTATGGTATTTTTTACCCAAATATTATGCCTGACACAATTATTAGGGGTATTATGGCAATGAGGCCCCACTATTAGGAACATTACAGTACCTGAAATCCCAAACTACGGTCATTTTTACCCCAAA
>NW_010219054.1:0-595 GCF_000695765.1 Mesitornis unicolor
AAAAATAGGGTCAAGGGAAAAAAACCTCCAGTAGATTGTAACTTACTTCAAGAAGCAGCTGACTACCTGCTGCTCTTTTTTTTCCCTTAATCTGAAATTGATTCTTGGTTGCAGGGTACAGCCACAAGTGAGGTGAGGTAAGGGTGGTTCTTGGTCACTTCCTCTAACTGAGCCAAAATGTCTACCTTGGTTTCCCTCCAGACCTATGACAGCAAAGAGCACCTGGCAATGATGGAGCACACACTGGGGCCTTTGCCAAGTCACATGGTGAAGCAAAGCAGGTAATTACATTTTTCCATACCTGCTCTGTTTCATTAAACTATTTTCAGATTTGGTTTAATAGCCATTTAAAAAAAAGAAGTTTAATAAACTCACATTCATCCCTTTGCTCAATTTAACAAGCTGGCCACTCGTGTGGAATACTGCCAGATCAGTTCCCAAGCTGTGACCAAATGCTGATAAACTCCTAGTGGTGGGACAAAACAGAATCTTTGAATAGCACACTCTGGTCTGTTTGTTTAAGGAAACGCAAATATTTCTGTGATGACCGGCTGGATTGGGATGAACAAAGTCCTGCTGGTAAATACGTCTCAAG
>NW_010219055.1:0-596 GCF_000695765.1 Mesitornis unicolor
GAGGACAGCCCGCCCCGGCACGCAGCGAATCCCTGTCCAGGCTTGGGCACAGAGGGTCCTGGCTGGGGCATTTCCCCCATCTCTTGCCACCTTCTGGAGCCCAACAGCCAGGAGGATGCCTCAGCCCGGGCTCCTGCTTTTGGCCATTGGCCTGAAGGGTCTGCGCGAGGAGGAGCTGGACCTGCAGTGGCAGCAGCTCAAGAGCTGGAGCTCTGGAGGGTTTTGGAAGGGAGCTCAGGGCCCTTCAGCTGCAGTTGAAGTGCCCCCCAGGTCCTCCCCATCTCACCAGCCCAGGCGTGGAGGCTGTGGATGCTTTGGAGGCAAAGCAAAAGCTCAGCGTTTGCTCAAAGCACCTCCCTGCCCATGGGACGTGCATGGCACGGCCACGGGGACCCACAGTGGGGAACACAGCAGGGATCAGCGTGCACTCACCTGCCCGAAGAAGAGGAAGGGGAGCAGGAACGTGAGGCCTCTCCACATCCAGGACTGGAAGCCCTCTGCGAAGGATAAAGGTTGGCATGGGAATGCAGGACTGAGCTGGCTGGGGTCCGGCCGGAGCCTGGCTCGAGGCCATGGGCAGGGGGGTTCAGTGGCCG
>NW_010219056.1:0-597 GCF_000695765.1 Mesitornis unicolor
CAGACCTTGCTCGGAGCAGTGATGCTTTGCTGGAGCCTCATCCCCCTTCCTCATGATTTACAGTATTTTTTTTCGTTCAATTTGAAAAGGAAAAATGACAAGCTGTTGCATAAAACCCCGGTGGCATCCGTTCCTTGAACGCTGAGTGATTTAAAACAGGCTGATATCGCCAAAAAAGGCTATTTAAAAAAAAAAAATTGAATAGAAGAAGAGGGTTTTTTGTTGTTGTTGTTGGCAAAGAATTGCCTTTTAGGGGAAATGGATATTTAACAAATGACATTAATTTTCGAGCTTCTCCTAAATTAAATTCACATTAGTGTTAACAGGACTAAATCCTGACTCACTTTTTTTTTTTCAGTTGTTGTTTAATGTGAAGCGCTAATAAACGGGACCACTTCGGGGGCTGGCGACGCGTTCCCATCAAACGCCAGAAAGGCACTTCATTGTCTTTCCATATACAGTCTGTAAAAAGGGGGAATACATGGAAAAATGACCTCACTACCTACACGGGAGGGCTGGCGGGCGCCCGGCGGGTGCCAGAACCCGCGCCGCAGCGAACAAACACAGCACCAAATGAGAAGCATCCTGTGCCGCTGC
>NW_010219057.1:0-597 GCF_000695765.1 Mesitornis unicolor
TTTGTAATTACGCCGCAGTAACGGCTCTCAAAACTTCCTACAAGCGCATTACATCCATTACAGCAGCAATTCCACTTTAGCAGCAATTCACCTATAATGGAAGGAGATATTAAACTGGAGGTGATGTTACAATAAAAATCACACCATTGCAAAAACAACAGAGCATTGAAACCGGTATTGTAACAGAAATATTTTAACAAAGGCCCTAAATAAACCCAGCAAAAGAAAACCAGGGATGAAACAGGGACAATAAGTGTTTTACTGCCGTGCTGATTTTGCTCTGTTTTAATGCATTGATGGAATATTTCATTGCAACAGCTCCATAATTTTACCATAAACCAAACCCATAAAGCACGGTTCCTGCAGGCAGTGTGGTTATTTCATTCCCTTTCCAACGCAGGAAAGGGCGGGTGCAGTGCACGGAAACAGGAGAGTGAATTACCGACAGGATGGGAAACCTTCCCTGTGTCACAGGGGGATGTACTCTTCATGGGGGGATGTATTTTTCACAGAAAGCTGCATATTTTTCACAATTTCCTTTATTTCCATGGCCAGAGATGGAGCAGGAGCGGCAGAGCCGAGCCTTAAGGATCCTTG
>NW_010219058.1:0-596 GCF_000695765.1 Mesitornis unicolor
ACATCAATATCTGCAGCTCGCCATGACCTTTGGTTCAAGGTCTTGGAAAATCAGGTTTTCAGGTTGAAAATTAAACCTGGGAGTGCTGATGACCTGGTACAAATTGGGTAGCTATGGAGAAATACAGGGACAAACCCAAAAGTAGGAGGTTGAATCCCCCATTCACACCCACACAACCTACAACCACCACCAAGTCAGTGGGAAGCGGAGGGCTCTGAACTTCATGCATATGTCCTACAAGATTTGGAGTTTGATCATCTTAGGGTTTCAACACACTCCTGTGTGATGCAAACGGGAATAAATCCACGGATTTTGAGATCACCTCGTGTAAAAGCGATTCTGCAAACTGGAATTTGCGATATTACCCTATGCACCACAGCCCAGGAGGACTGACCAACGTCCCCCAAGAAGGATACCCACAAACCAATCCCACGTCCACCCATGAAACGGGGCAATACCAAGCCAGGTTATTTTGGAAAAACCAACTGTGTGCCTCTTTCTTTGAAATCCCACTTTCAGATGATGGTTAATCGCTGGATTATATCAACACGGGGATCTGGTGGTTCTCCTCAAGCTGGGGGGAAGTGTTGATCTGC
>NW_010219059.1:0-596 GCF_000695765.1 Mesitornis unicolor
GATAACCTCAAGTGACTGGAAGCAGATGTCATGTGTTTTGAGATGTTGAAATGGCATGAGAGACTAAGTAGGAATAAACTTCCTGCTCCATTTTTTGATCAATTTTCTGAGCCCTGGAGGGCTGGTACACACAGTGGCACTGTCCAGCTGCAAATTTTCCTTCATGTTCCTGTGCAAAAGGGAAAGATCTGTAATAGGACTAAGCATGGCAAAAATTACCAAGGCTGTCTAATCCCAGCATAGCTAAGCAGATCAAGATCAATTCCTAATCTACAATAGTGTATAATTTGATCTACCTGGGGATCTCTAATTTCTTTGCCCAAAACATTCTCTTGACATAGACACAGGCTGTCATCAGATATTTTGAACCAGTATTTTTTCCTGAGACATAGCTCTAATAACCTATTAGGTGACACTTAGGCTATGAAGGACAGCTTCCTTTCACTTCGTTTCATAGGGTATATTATTTGGTTTAGCATCCACCCAAATTTCAGGCAAATCCAGTAATTCAACATCTGAATGGGGAAGCTTGACAATCGCTGATGTTATCGGTGCTTTTTTTGTTTTCCCTTGTTACTTATTTAATTTACTCTGAT
>NW_010219060.1:0-598 GCF_000695765.1 Mesitornis unicolor
TCACTAATAATGAACCCGTTATGAAGCAGACAGTCCCTGGTTATGAGCTCCAGAGGCACCTGGATGAGCTGCTTTGCTGTACAAGGAATTCACTACTTACTCAGAGTGTTCAGTAGCTGTATTTTTTTTTTCCAGTTCATAATACAGAAAGAAGTTCTGAAGGACATGCAGCACTTAGTGAATACATCTATATACAGTCAGCCAGAATCGAGAGAAAAATAATACAGCAATCCAAGTAATTATTCTGGCCTGCCAGATACATTGAACTAAAGATGTTTTCTTCTTTTTTTTTTTTTTAAAAGAAAAGATTAAGACTTTATTCAAGGTGTGTATCAAGCAGTATAACAAAACCAGCGAAACATCAGCCTTTGGAATCCTGTTGCAATGGCCGTCCTTGCGAGGCGTCGCGTGTACCATTTCATTTCAGCACAGATCTGTTCTACCCATCACAGGAAAGAAATCACGTGAAGTGCACAGTTATGATCCTTACATAGTTTCCCTAAATGCAAATCCCAACAGCGTGTTCTCTGCTACTTCAAACGGGGTGTGAGATGCAAAACGGGTACCCGAAACAAAGCAAAAAGGAGACCGTGATTGA
>NW_010219061.1:0-598 GCF_000695765.1 Mesitornis unicolor
CCAGGTCCCTTCCAACTCCTCACATGCTGTGTTCTACTCGCAGGTCCCCGTGGCGTTCAGCGATGCTTCCTTCAACTTCTCGGAGGAGGAGTGGAAGAGCCTGAACGAGTGGCAGAAGGAGCTTTACCGGCACATCATGAAAGGCAACTACGAGGCCGTCATCTCGATGGGTAAAGACGAGCTGGGGTTTACCCGTGGGCCAGGTTTTCCTGGTGGCTGGGGAGCAGCGCAGGATCGGGGAGGGTTTGGGAACGTGGTTTTGCCGGCTTTCGCTGCCAGCCACGGCACTTGGCCGAGTCCTCACCTCACTGGTTGGTTGTAACCGTGACTGGACCGAGTGTCACCGCAGTGACCGCACTGCCCTGGCGCTCTCTGTGCCCGGTGCGAGCACGAGGGGACACAAAAGGACCCTCGAGCCCGGTAAAGATGGGGACAAGGGGGATTTTTTGTCATGCAGAGCTCCACAGGAAGGGCAGCTCCCTTCCAGCCCCTGCTGCGGTGAGCGATCCTTCAGCTGCAGAGCCTTTTGCAGGGGAGGAGAGCGACTTCCTCAGCTGCCTGACCCCAACCTCATCTCAGGGGATGGGGTTTTTTTTTT
>NW_010219062.1:0-598 GCF_000695765.1 Mesitornis unicolor
AAAAAAAGAGAAACTTTTCTAAGTTGTTTAATATTAAGAAATGCTACGAAGTGAAGATACAGCTCATCTTTAAAACTAATCCAATCAAGTCACTGTGTTAAACATAAAACTACCTTATATACACAAATGGTGAAAAAAACCAAATAAATCACATTTTCAAATACAAAACCAAATTAGATCTTGAATTTCACCTTGATTAATGTTGGACTGAAATGTAACCACTTCTGGATCTGAGCTGGCTCTTGCACAGCTCTGGGTTACATCTGCAATGCACTTTCCAACAGATTCAATTTCTGGCAGGACTGACTACTTCGAGCCAAGCACTGCACGAACCTGGCGTGCCTGCTGGGTGTGGAAGCAACATAGCTATTTTCATACAGTGATGCATCTGGAAACCTAACGTCCTGCAGACAGCCCTCTGCTAGGTCTGGGCCAGCAAGGTTGTCCCTTCACACAAAATGTATTATCACAGCTGACATCTCCGGGGCTCACGAAACAACTCAAAAGAATTACCACCGCCAGTCAATGTACAAGAATAACTAAGTCAGTATTATTAGAACTTCCAAGTAATAGGAAAATAAAATAATAATTAAACAAG
>NW_010219063.1:0-598 GCF_000695765.1 Mesitornis unicolor
GGAGTAATCTACCCTTGAGTGGGCACAAAAGAGGCTAAAACCAGAAGCTATGCCACAGAGGAACAAAGAATAGACTAGGCCCAGTAATTAGTTCCGGGTAAACAACTGGTTTGCTGGATGCAAGCTGTTTAGATACAGGCACTGGTGTGAGACACGGTGGAGGAGCTGGGGGCCAGCAAGGTCAGACTTGGGGCAGACAAGAGCAGAAATGCAACACACAGACCCACAAAGGTGCTGAGCAACAAAGGACAGAGGAAGAAGGGCACCGTGAGGAAGAACCCAGGGGAGAGGGGAGTGAGGCAGCACCACATACAGAAGAGTGCATAGGCACGATGCCCACAAAGAGGCTTCAACTCAGTCCTGGTAACATGGCGAAGGCCCAAGCCCGAAGGCAGGCCCAGCCTGTGCAGCACAAGGGCAGCGCTCCCTACAGGCTCCTCATCCCAGCACCAGCTTCCCATTGCCCAAGGAGCCAAGACTAAGCCCTCCTGGGTCGGCCTGTCCGCAGGAGGCACTAAGGCACGGCGGTACCGTGAGGGACTGTCCGTCCCCACCCCCCCGCCATTTCCCCTCACGAAGCGCCACCACTCTTACAGCG
>NW_010219064.1:0-599 GCF_000695765.1 Mesitornis unicolor
CTCTGGTCACTCATTACAAAGATGCCTCGCAGGAGGGTGGCCAGCCTGGCGGTGCCTCTGTCGGCGCTGCGCGGCGGGAAGGAGCAGAGCGTCTTTGAGCAGTGTGTGACGGGGACTGACAGACCTGCATCAGCAGGGCAGGGTCTGCACGGGCGAGGAGGCACCGGGGAGAAGTGATGAGTTAGTGGAAAAATGTAGGCAGAGGAGAAGGAAGAAAGCGAGCAAAACAATAAAGGACACTTGTTCACTTCTTAAATCTGCAAAGTGCTCTTGCAGCTGTACCAGGGACACTGCGGAGTGTGGCACCAGTGATCACTTAAAATCCAGGGTCCAGCCCAAGGTGCTGCTTCTCCCTGGTGCAGGAAAAAATGCAAGTCATCAGCTGCATCTTTGCTTTAGCAGCGACAGGACAGAACAGCAGCTGCCAGATGCGTGTTGCTATTTCTGTTCGTGCTGCTGACACAGAGGAAGTTATGGTTTATTTACGGGGAGTTGCTTCATCTCTTTCTGTCCTCGTCTTCACAGACGCAGCAATGAACACAGGACTGTTTGCTCCTCGTCCGTGTGGGCAGCGTTCGTAGGCAGTCACCGAGCGCTGT
>NW_010219065.1:0-600 GCF_000695765.1 Mesitornis unicolor
ATTAAAAACTATACAACCATTTTCCTTACAAGGCCAGCTATACAACAGCAAAGATGTAAAATCTTCAGACCCACTGAGCTGCACAAGCTGAAGATAATTGCAAATTTGTAGATGTCCAAGATTTGAAAATGTTAAGTGATAGATACCTCCATGTTAGGATACATATAATAAGTTATCTAAAAACATTATAAGATACCTAAGAAAGGCCAGTTTCTGGAAAGTAAAAGAAAGCACTGATTATGAGTGTGACAGATTAAATGATTGAAAACAGAGACATTTTGACTCAACTGAAATATCAGGAAATCTTAACTTTGTACACATGTTCCAAAAATGAGTAATCTAAGACAATTTATATAAGCTACATTTTATTTAAAATGTATATGTTTAATGTTTAGAGCACATGTGAGTTTTAAAAGATCATTTAAAAACCATTATAAAAGATTTCCCAGTTGTTTTCTAAAAGTCTACCATGAAGATATGCAGCACATTTCTCTTGAAAGCTATAAAATCCATAGACAAGTTTTCATACATTCATTTTACTTTTTCTCCTTCAAGGTAACTGAGTAGCAATTTTTTTAAATATATGTGAAGAATCTTCAC
>NW_010219066.1:0-599 GCF_000695765.1 Mesitornis unicolor
AAGAATACAGAAGGAAAGTAAGCCAATAAAATAGGTTTGAGAAGAAAGAGAGAAAGGGAATAAATATTAAAAGAAAATAGAGAAGAAAAAGAAACAGTAACGGAAGGAATGACTCTACGCAACTGTAAGGAAGGAAGGGAGAACAGAGGAGATTACCAGAACGCACTGACCTTGCCTTTAGACACTGAATGGAGTTGATCCGTAAGAGCCTCCCCTTTGGTTGCAATACAGTGCTCCGGAGCTGATGTCTCATAATTAGCAATAATGGCTCCGTCTTCGATGGTCTCCTCCGCCAATCGTTAGCAAGCTGCCAGCAGGGGAAGAGAACAGAAGAGAAAGGGTTGGAAAGAGAAGAGGAAGAAATGCAGAGAAAACAGTGAAGAGCAAGGTAGAAAAGGGAAGAAAGAGAAAGAAAGAAGAGTTAGGAAAGAAGGAATCTATGCAAGCAAACAGGAAGAAGTGAAAAACGAATAAGGAGGGAGAAAAAGAGGAGACGGCGAAAAAAAGAGACAGAGGGGAAAGGAAAGAACAGATTGCAGAGGAGATGAGCAGTATGGGGGATGTTGGAGAGCGTGCGAGGCGGCGGAGCAGCACACGGT
>NW_010219067.1:0-595 GCF_000695765.1 Mesitornis unicolor
GGAATGCCGGGGGCCGGTAGACTGTGGTTGTAAGTGGGACACTGTGATACAGTAATGTAGAGCAAATAAGTTGATGCGAAGGAAACATCCTTATTCTCTGTTAGTGTGGTGTAAGTGGAACGAAGTGCTTGCATTCCAGCATCCAATTACCCCGTTAAGCAATCCAGTAATGTTTCAGATCTCGTTTCTGTACTGATGTGCACTTGATTTCAAGTCCCTGTAAAATGCAGTTTTTCTGCTATTTGCTTCGTTCCGGACATGAGATCAAGCAAAAAGTATTTGAAGTAATTTTAAGGTAAAGGATAATTTCCAAGTAACATTTGGTGGTTTGAAGAATCATGAACTTTATGATCTAGACAGAGATGTGTCATATAGTTGATGATGTACCTATTAAAAATTCCTCCTACAGGGGGAATACCAATTTCTAAGGGCCTTGCCTGCGTGAAGATGCCTTGTCTTTATATACCTCCTGCAAATCGATTTGAATATGTTTGGAAGACAATAATTCCAAACAAGGTGAGTAATTGAACCCCACTTTGTGCAGAAAAATTGCATACTGCATGTATTTATCACATGCTCCATCTGAACTGTACAG
>NW_010219068.1:0-600 GCF_000695765.1 Mesitornis unicolor
CACCCTCACCTCTGTCAGACTCTCGGTAATAATGGAGTTTATTTAATAAGATGGAGTTTCATGGGCAGGAAGAGCCCCAGTCCCAGACCATCAGAGCCTGTGGTGAAGATAAAACAGTGGGAGCAGCTGTGGCAGAGGTGACAGTTTTGATGTTTTGATTCTCAGGTCTAGATTTCAGTTTTGGGGGTTTTTCCCATCTCGATCTCGAGTTGTGCTGTGATCAATGGAGGGAAGTGGGCTGTGCTGTGGGACAGAGTCCCACAACACGGCTGCTGTCCCTGCGCCCATCGCAGACCCTGTGGTGCTGCCTGGGGACCTCCTCATGCGAGAAAGTCAGGGACAGATGGACAGACCGGGCTGTCCTGCAGTGCAGCGCAGGAGGTACAGACACCAGGTCCCTTTTCCTGCAGGACAGGCCCACAGGTTTGTGGGACTCAGTATCCCTGAGGTGGTCCTGCCAGAGCACATCCTAAAAACTGCAGATCACTCACTTTATGCCCACAGGAGGGGAGGAAAAACTCCCAGTAATTTTTAAGGCAGTCACATGGGTGACATCCTTATATAGTCACATCTATATTATTGTACCATGCGTGCTAGGGC
>NW_010219069.1:0-598 GCF_000695765.1 Mesitornis unicolor
AAAGCTTGCAATTCAGGTTGAGATTGTGCTGAGGCTTCTCCGCACCTCAAGGTGAAAAATGATCCAGGCTTTTTCTGGTGTTTCTTTCTTTCTTCCTCAGCTGAGCTGTCATGGCTGATATCTTCATAAGAGGGAGTCTGCGTTAAAATCCTGTATTCACCCTGCTTCTCTTTATCTGTTGTTTACAGTGACATTACAGCACTATTGCCCTACAAGCAATTCTCTCTTTTTCCTTAATATTTAGTCTGTTTTGATTTAAAAATATTGTTGCAGAAAGAATTTTAAAGTAACATCGAAGGTTGGGGAAAATAAGTAAAGGAACGAGGCCGTTCAACACACTAGAAGTTGCAATTAGATTATTTGGTTAAAAGATCGTCTATAGGACTCAAAATGTGGTAGAAATCACCCAAACTCATTGCAGCAAATTTGCTTTCTGGTTCAGATTTGTCTCAGGCGTGCTTTCATGTCACAAACTATTTTAAAGACATCTCACTTGTTTAGTGAGTGAAAGATGGGAAATAGAAGATGCCGTGGCTAGGAGAAGAGGTGAGATTTTTGTCAGTCAGCTTGGTTTTATAAGCAATACAAACTGGAATGC
>NW_010219070.1:0-598 GCF_000695765.1 Mesitornis unicolor
GCTGCTACACCGTAGCAGTAATGTGTTCGGATGCCTTTCCCATCCCTAGGCTCTTATAAATGACTATCAGACAAGTTAAAGGCAGTCTCTGAAGCTTAGAGGGGCAAATTGCTAATAAGGGCTATCAGCCCGCTCACTCTGGTGTCCTCTGTTGCATCTCCAGTCTGATCTCAACTGTCCCCAGTAAGGCAGAACGCTGCTAGGGCAGCACAGGGATACACACAGGTACCACCCTCTTCCTTTCCTAGGAAAACTCCGGTGCTCCAGAGCTGCAAGACACTGAGCTCTCAGCCCCGTGACTGCCTCAAACCCCTGTGTATCACCAAAGGCAATCGGAAGGAGAACAGATACCAGAAGTCCTCTTCTGCATCTCCCCTATTTCAAGCGTGGCACGAGGCTGCCTTAGTGAAAGGCAAATTCCCTGGCGTGATTTTGTTCTTTTCAGTACAAGCTGTGATCACACCACGCTAGCAATAAACAAAACATAGCAACTTTTTTTTACTGCTTAGCTACACTAAAACTTTGACAGATGGTGCCGAGGCTCCCGCTCGAGGCTGACGGTGCAGGGTTGGTACTGGAACCACTCAGCTCCCCAGGG
>NW_010219071.1:0-597 GCF_000695765.1 Mesitornis unicolor
CTCCTTTTATCAGTCTTTTATTTTTCTCTCTTTCTGGATCCAGCTGGTTCAGAGCTTTCCAACACCAAGGCACAGCGTGACGTTCTAGCATATCTGGTAGTTCTCTTTCACCAGAGAGCACACAGAGTGAAGCAAGTGTCGAGTATTTTCCCCCAGTGAGGCAGAGCATCCCACTACATGATCCAAAAGGCTTAATGTGGAGGTTTTTAAAGGCAATTTTCCTTTCTAAGGTTGATTCAAAAACTGATGGGAACCTTTTCATGATCATAAGATATCATCTTGATCTTTTTATGGTCTTCAAATCATGTCTCATACTGAAAATGCGGTTTAGATTTTAAACTAAAATTAAGTCCTTAATCTTTATTGGCTGTGTTGAACAGAAACACTTTGCCAAACGAGAGAATCCACTGAAGCTGCCCCATTTCACAGAGGAGTGGGAGGACTCCCAGCATAATGACAGATGGCATCTCTGACAACTTGCCTTTTCAGTACTCTTGCAGGCACTTTCTAGTTAGCCTTTGCAGAAAAACATCCAAACCTACCACTAATTAGATATGAATGTTAATAGAATCACAGAATCTCAGGAGTTGGAAGAGA
>NW_010219072.1:0-598 GCF_000695765.1 Mesitornis unicolor
TGGATGAGCTGTGTTTCAGGAGTATTTTGGGCCAGTATTGACTTTTCCAATAATGGACTCGATTGCCAAATACATTTGAATTACATACCTGGTAACTGTGGGCATTTGTGGTGGTGTCGTTCGGGGACACCGAGCCGCTCCTCTCACCCCCCGTTCATCAGAGGACCCCAAGGGATGTGTTGGTTCCAAATTTAGGCAGAGGGTGCTTCCCTTCTCCACGCCATCCTCCCACCTCCTCCGCCGCTTCCTCCTCTTGCAGGAAGCTGTTGCCAAGCCTCAAAACCAAGAAGCCTCAGGAGCTCGTTCTGGTGATCGGGACAGGGATCAGCGCAGCGGTGGCTCCCCAGGTGCCAGCGCTCAAGTCCTGGAAGGGGCTAATCCAGGCCCTCCTGAATGCTGCCGTCGACTTCGATCTCCTGGAGGACGAGGAGAGCAAACAGTTCCAGAAGTGTCTCCACGAGGACAAGAACTTGGTCCATGTCGCCCACGACCTCATCCAGAAGCTGTCTCCGGTGAGTGTGCTCGTAGCGTTGTCCGTAAACACCTGAAAATACTGCACCCCTGACATGAAGATGACACTGAGTTGGGAGGGAGTGTT
>NW_010219073.1:0-601 GCF_000695765.1 Mesitornis unicolor
GGGGACATGGGGGGACAGGGGGTCCCCACCTGCCAGCTCCCGCAGTTGCCCCACGCTGGGCAGCACGGGGGGGCTGCGCGTCTGCAGGAAGAACAGCACCAGCAGCGTCAGCGCGTAGCTGTTGAGGAGGGGGCCGCCCCCCGACGGGTTCCCTGTGGGGAGATGGGGTCAGAGCTGCGCCCCCCGGGGGTCCAGACACCCCTGTGTGGGGCAGGACCCCCATATATGGGGCAGGACCTCTGTGTGTGGGGCAGGACCACCCATATGGAGCAGGACTCCCCATATGATGCAGAACTTTCCCGTATGGGGCAGGACCCCCCTGAGTGGGTCACAAGCCCCCATATGGGGCAGTACCTCCCCATATGTGGCAAGACCCCCTGAGACGGGCAGGATTCCCCCTATATGGGGCAGGGTCCCCTCTATGGGGCAAGACCCCTCCCCATACGGGGCAGGACACCCCTGTGTGGGGCTGGACCCCCTTGTGTGGGGCAAGACACCCCCCCCAAATGGGACAGAACCTCCCTGTGTGGGTCAGGAGCCCCAATATGATGCAGGAACCCCCCATGTGGGGCAGGACGCCCATATATGGGGCAAGACCCCC
>NW_010219074.1:0-600 GCF_000695765.1 Mesitornis unicolor
TACTGCAGGCATGCAGGCAGTCTTCCTGTCAGATACTTTCGGCAGGTCAGAAACACTGAACCACAAACAGAATGTTTAAAACTACAGGTAGTTTTCCTGTAGAGATCAGTCACTCTGAAAAATTGTAAGAGTACATTGAATAAGCAGCTGAAAAAAAGTCAGTGCCCAAAAAGAGAAATATAAAATGAATTTGCTTCTAGGAGAGATAATAGAAAGTAAATATAAAATATTCTGAAGAAAAGTCTGTAAGACAGTTTATTCAAATGTTAATTAGTATCTGTCTTTTCTTCTGAAACTGTGTATGCTATACTGATGACAATACAGGAATTACTGGAGCTCCATGAAAATCAGTATTGCATCAGGAAATGGCCTTTTAAAAATTAGCCCTTTTAAGGAAGAAAATCCCAAACCTATCACAGGCAAGAGATACTGAAATCCAGGGGAAACAATGAAATAGTTAACTAACTTTGTCCCCCTTCAACCACCCACAAACACTTTTAATTTCTTCAGCTCATTCTTCGTTGCAGTCAAATTTACTTAGGGCCAGAGAAAGAGTGCTAATGCCTAAAAGAAAATCACATCTTCTTCAGTCTAATTTTT
>NW_010219075.1:0-568 GCF_000695765.1 Mesitornis unicolor
TCTACTTTGTGCCGCTTCATCTGTGAATGTGCTGACAGCCACAAACCACATTTCAACATCTAGTCTAGAACCAGTTCTTTTCTCACTAAAATGCAAGATGAAATTCGTGCTGTGTCATGGGAGAAAAAAACAGCAGAGATCAAAAGTGTTTGACCATGTCTGGGTTCTCTGCAATAGGAAATAATGTTAAGTGAAAAGCCCAGGTGAGAGGAGGAAGTTGGCCACGTGAAATGCCGTATCTTGGTAGTTCCTGCCAATCTATTTGGAGCAGAAAATCCTTGCCAGCTTCCAAACAGGAAGCTAACTTAACCCTAAATACTAGCAAGACACCATGGAGCTTTCGTTTGACTATGAGCACCAGTCTGGCATCGTAGAGCAAGTGGTGGTTAGTGCCTGTTGCCAAGGAAGACAAAAATGCCCCAGAAGTAAAGCTGTGCAATGGCTGGGTGGAGGAGCAGACTACTTAACCTTTACAGAACAGGTTATCCTATATATGCATGGCAAACAGTTCTTTACTCAATTCTATTTTGTAATTTTTGGCGCATCAAAGGTAAATCGAGCCAAGCAC
>NW_010219076.1:0-599 GCF_000695765.1 Mesitornis unicolor
CAAGTGGTGTTCCCCAGGGCTCAGTACTGAGAGTCAAAATCCTTGATTATTATACGAGTGGACAAATAGCAGCACTAATGTTTGAAAACATCCTTGCCCCATATGTAACACTAAAATGACATAAATTTGTTTTAGAAAACATCACCTGGGAAGTACATCTTCTAACTAATTGGACAAGGTATGCTTCAGGAGAATTAAATTTACAAGTTCAACGGGTATCAGAAATGACACTTCAAAATAATTTGGCTTTAGATATGATATTGCTCAAGGAGCAAGGAGTGTGCGGCATGTTGGATTTAAGTGATGGAGACTGTTGTGTAACTATCCATAATGCCAGTACTTCTCTGGAGGAAACGCGAGCCAGAACGAAGGAAATTGCCCATCAAACTGCCAAACCAGCCAAAGAACTGGTTCAATGGGCATGCATCTGGATCTTGTTTTGCCTCCCTCCTACAATCCTGGGGACTCACGGGGTGGGGGAAACGGTTAGCACAAATTAGAATAGCTGTATTAGTTGGATTTTTAATCTTAATAGTTGGTATAGCCATTGTCTGATGCATGATTACCCATCTACTCACTTCTATTTCTTCTCTCTTTTC
>NW_010219077.1:0-599 GCF_000695765.1 Mesitornis unicolor
GGGCTGTGAACAGCAAACCCACACACTGCTCTGGAGCACAGCACAGGGACGTGCACCCTGGGAGCCCACGCCAGCCCAGAGCAGCACTGCTGTTTCTTCCTTTATTTTCACCCCTTTTTTCCCCTTTGAGAACTCTCTGTGCCTGGCTGAGGTCAGTGATGTCCCTCGTGTGGCCCCTGCCCTGCCCTGCCCCGGTGAGCTGCAGACTCACTGTGACTGTGCCAGCTTCTGCCGCAGCGCGCGGATCGTCCCCTCCAGCTGGCGGGTCTCATCCGTCAGCCCGTACTGGACCTGCGGGGGGAACAAGGGCACAGCAGCTCACAGGGGTGAAGTTTGGTTTGACACAGGCTGTGTTTGTCTCGCTCCCCTTCCAGCCCAGCTGTGACACTGATTTCCTTGCTTTGCTGGGTGACTGCACCATCCATTGCTCAGCCCCAGTGCAGTTTTCTCCACAACACGCCCGCATTTTCAGACCCACACGAGCCCCGTCCTGGTCAGTGCCCCTCGTCCCTCCCAGCAGGGAATGTGTCCCAGTGAGGCCGGTACCTGGTCCCAGCAGAGCTCCGTACGGGGCCGGTACGTGCGGGTCTCCAGGCGGG
>NW_010219078.1:0-603 GCF_000695765.1 Mesitornis unicolor
CACTGATCCCATTGGGGTCGAGCTGAGCTCCCAAACCCGTTGCTGTCACCCCCCACAGGACCCCCTGAGTCCCCGCCATTCCCTTGAGTACCCTCCCCAGGTACCTGAGACCCCTCAAACCCCCCCAAAACCCGGACCCCTGGGTGCCCCCCACCCCTCCCTTGGGGGTCACTCACTGGTTCATTGACGCGGGGCACGAAGACGGCCAGGAAGAAGACGGCGGCCACCGGTGGGGCCAGGTAACTCGCCACGGCCTGGATGTAGTCGAAGAGCTGCCCTCCCCGCGCCGCCTCCACCACCGGGAGCCAGGCCAGGCTCAGCCCCACCATGGCCAGGATCCAGAGCCTGCGCAGGACCCATAGGTGCCCTGGGGTCCCCTCCAGGACCACTTGATCCCCATGGACCCTGTTGACTGCGCCTCTGGGATGCTTTGGTCCCCCCCAAAAACCCCTGGATGCCCCCCATGGGTCCACCCCCTGACCTCTGGGTTCCTCCCTTGACCCTGGGGTACCCCCCTCAAAATTCCTGAGTCCCCTTGGACCTTGATCCCTGCATCCCAAATTACCCCTTGGTCCCATTCCCTGGGTAGAGCTGAGCTCCAGC
>NW_010219079.1:0-601 GCF_000695765.1 Mesitornis unicolor
TTTTAATGATGCAACAGATCATGGAAGACTATTTTTGCACATGAATTACTTTCATTAACCCATGTCTGCAAGAAAACTGTTTTTCCTCTGGTTCCTTTGCTTTCTGATCCGAGTAAATCGATATTTCTAAGGGATAAGAAGAATGCTCAGACAGGCATCTGGGAGTTTCTGGATCTTTCTTGTCTTCTTTCTACCTCCCTGCTGGCTTAGCCATATTTCTTAACACTGCATATGAGGAGTATTTTTGTTTGCTTTGGGAATTTTATTTTTCATAGGAAATGGCCTCTTTCAGTGTCAAATACTTTGACGGAAAAGCCAGTCTGATTGATCCTAAAGTAAATGGGCGAATCTGGATCTGGTTTGGTGCACAGCACTAATTACACCTGTAGTACTTCTTAATTTCAAACCAACTTTGGCATCTTGCTCTGAAGTGTCTAGAGGAATTCAATGTCCCTGCAAAAATAAGGATGAAAAAAAGTGTGTTCTCATCATACCAGCATGGCTGGAAAATTCTTCTAGAAAAGAGGAGAACTGATGTTTCAGTTCTTGCTCTGTATTGCCTTGTAGTTTTTATTGAGGTTGCAATTTAATTGCAACAAAG
>NW_010219080.1:0-603 GCF_000695765.1 Mesitornis unicolor
TGGCTGCTGCGCACCCTGATGGCATTTCTTCTGCTCCCAAGTTGGTCCAAGGGCTGGCTTGCTCCTGGTTGTATCAGTTAACACATGAGGATCAATATATTTACAGTTCTTACCATTTTGTCTTTTAAAGCACTCTCTGATGGGAAATGTGTCTGTGAACGCAGAGGATGCCTGTGCTCCGAGCTGTTTGTGCTGTGCGAAGCCTCGGGAACCTGGCTTGTAATTGCACTTGAGCTTGGCACCCTTGAGTGCCAGATAACAATTGGCACCCTTGTCAAATGCAGGTTCTCCTCATTTGGTGGTGAATCGATGCTGGGATCCATTCCTTGCTGGATGTGAGTTATCCCAGTTGATACAGCAAGCAGCCAAGCAGCACGGAGTGGGTTCATCCCATTTTCTGGGTTATTTGGGTTATTTTGGAGGCAGGAGGGGGATTGCTCGTTCCCTCATTTCCAAAGACATCCTGGTTCTTCCTAGCACAGCAGCTGCACGTATAGAAATGCACATGTAATGTGCATCATTCCTCAAATAATAACTCTTGTCAGAGGTGGGAATTATATTAGAGGAAATCTTTCAGCAATATCCCCCAGCTTCCCATGACCT
>NW_010219081.1:0-602 GCF_000695765.1 Mesitornis unicolor
AAGAAATCTCTGACTGATAAGCCTGGATCTCACTGGGGACTGCAATGCCCCTGGAGTTTTCTGGAAGGGCAATATGACAGCATACACAGTCCAGGGAGTTTCTAGAGTGTCCTAAGACAACTTCTGCCAGGTAGACCAACAATGTAATGCAAACCTGAATCTGATACTTGCAAGCAAAGAAGAGCCTGTTGAGAAAGCAAGATATTGTCACAGTAAGGCCACTAACATCTTTGAAAGGTCACAGAGACTGGGGAGACTCCTTGAGAGCTGACAAAAACTCAATGTCACATGCATCTTTTCCGGAGGTCCAGAGGATGAACTGGGGAGCTCAAGGCAGCTAAGCTTCACCTTACATGAGGAACATGTCCCAGAGCATTGCCTCTTGGATTGTACTTGTGGGTGCCTGAAAGAGAAGGTAAGTGGATGATTTCAGGAAATATGTACATCAGCTGTCATATTACACTGGGTAGGCCATGGTGATATGCCATTGTGCACCCCATCAAGATTTGACCATCTCAAAAAAGGGATGACAGGAGGGAAGTGCTAGCAGGCTAGGCCGTTGGCTATGGATTTGGGGATGAGTGGCTGGAAAGCTGTCCAGC
>NW_010219082.1:0-602 GCF_000695765.1 Mesitornis unicolor
AGCAAAGATGATGGACACCCCTTTCCAGTCTGCTAGACGGATCTAGCAGCTACTTACAACTTATTTTTCCACTTTCTAGAGGGCACTAGAGACCAAAGCAAGCCTCTGAAATAAGCATTCAGTGGGACCATGTCTGTCTTTGTTGGCCTGCAATTTACTATTTCCTTTTCTAGCAACTGCCATTTTATTTCATTTTACTTACTTCTTTACCCCACTAACAATCTGCAGTATTTTTTGTTATTATTATTACCTCAGGAAATAGTTGCACTGATAAATTATTTTTGGCTGCATTATCACATAGTACATCTTTCAGGTGAATGCCACTATGAGACAGTAGCTGGACACTCATTAAACAGTAACAGGTTTCATGTCAATTACTTACAATTTTAAATGTCTATAGAAGATTGTATAGCTGTTTATGACCTGTAACAATTAGCTACAAAAAAGATAAACAGGTGATTATAATAAGTACTGATTATATGATTGGAGTTTTGGTTTAAAATATTAACACATTTCATTGGAAAAGGAATTAGTATCAGTTAATTCAGCTCAGTGTCATTATGTTACTTAATATATTTAACTGGGTATAGAATTAGGCTCTA
>NW_010219083.1:0-604 GCF_000695765.1 Mesitornis unicolor
TTCGGGGATCCGCTGGCCGCCAGGCCCGCCTGGACCTACGAGCGCTCCGCCAAGGCCAGGATCCCTCACCGAGGTCGAACTGGGTCACGCAGTAGGTCATGCGGATGTCGTGCAGCAGCGCCTGCTGGGGGACATTGGGGGGACACCGAGACAGGCCTCCAGAGCTGTACCTGCTAGATGAGGAGGAGCCCAGCCCCGAATCCAACCGCAACGGCCTGTTCCTGAGGGACGAGGAGCCCAGTCCCAAATCCAACCACAGCGGTCTGTTCCTGAGGGACGAGGAGGAGCCCAGCCCCGAATCCGACCCCAACGAGGTCGGACCCCCAAAGGAGGGGTCAGCGGGGCACCCCCCTGCTTATGCCGACTCCACGCATAAGGCCTCCCCGGACCCGGAGCTCATTGTGGCCCCCATGCGGGGGAAGGACGGCACCCCCTTTACTGACAGTGCCCCCTAAGTCTAGGGATCAGCCCCTCCCCATGGCCCCATCCCCTTTGATTTTCTCCAAAGATGACTGAGTGGCGCCTGCCGGGGCCCCGCCCCCCAACCAATAAACAATGGTTTGTGTCTTAAAAAACTTCAACAAGGCCAAGTGCCGGCTCCTGC
>NW_010219084.1:0-603 GCF_000695765.1 Mesitornis unicolor
TAGCAGCCTATAGCAAATATCCTTTCTCAAGGCTCACTGCAAACAGATCTTCAGATCTGCATTTTGTCGTACAGACTTCTCCCCCTCCTCTCTTTAATGCCTTTTTTTTTGCTTTAAGGGAGAGAATTATCTTGGACAGTCAGTTAAATTTAGCTATTAGTGGAGAGGGGCACTTTGTCATTTTACAGCTGGTTCTGACTACTTAAGTTTCAGACCTTGTAATTTTAAAAAGCCGCTAGGACAAAAGCACAGTAGTTTGTGTTTTATGGGAAGAACTTGAATGCTAACTCCAGGTTTGCAAGCACCTGATGCATTACACACACTGACAATGAAGGATTTATTGCTCTAGCTCTGAGTAAGACCTTGTCTGGTGTCTTGGAGCAAACCACACGCTGACACAAGAGCACAATCTTCACATCAGCTCTACAGCATGCATGTAAATAATGCCAGGAATGAACAAAGAAAATGCGTCAATGTACCAAGGGTAGAGGCAATTTCACAAGATGAGCTTTCTAGGAAATGGACACCAGAGCTGTGGAAAGCAGGGCTTAAGTCCTGCTGGATACGGGCTAGGGAAGTTTTTGGGGTAGTGGAGGAAGGCTG
>NW_010219085.1:0-598 GCF_000695765.1 Mesitornis unicolor
GGTAGTGGCTGCTAATAACCAAACTGGGTGTTAATGGGGCACTTGGTGACAGGTGCCTTTGTGCCAGAAGACAAGGTTACATCGCCTCAGGGGAAGGGACTGGACCTTTCCCGGTTTCACTTTACTCAGGAGCTGGGTTTCCCTCTTCTGTTTTTCTTGGAAATATCTGCCACAATCCGGGGTTGATTTGGCTTTTCTGAGAATACTACTGAAAGATTGAGCTGACTCTAGGTGATTCACAGATTCCTGAAATTAATCTAAAATATCTCCTGAATTAAGATGATAAATGAAGAGTGAAATCCCAGCCAGTATCAGTGGGTGCACACTGTTTTCCCTCAAAAATTGGCTAACTGAGCAAGCACGCTGACCATCCACAACCTCACTGCATTGGATCCGTGACCACCTCAGCCCCCACAACCACTGCCCAGCTGGGCCTGGCAGGCAGATTGTTGGGACTTTTTGTGGCATAGAGAAAACAGGTATTTCTATTTAGCCTTCTTTTAGCCTTTCTTTCTTTTTTAGCACTTTTAGCCTTCTTTTCTCAGATAATTCCTCACTTTATATGATGTAGCTGAATGTTGCATTGCGGTCACTGAGT
>NW_010219086.1:0-574 GCF_000695765.1 Mesitornis unicolor
ACATTTCGGTGTCATTGAATATTACTTGTTAAGGTTCTCAGTCTTGCCCTTGATTGTTAAAATCAGGATTTAATACCAAGCTTTCACTTTCTTTCACTGTGAAATTAGCCATCCTTCAGTCTCTGTTTTAGTAGCTTTTACACATGTAAATAATGCTGTTTCATTTGTATGTTTGTCATAGTATACTCAGAGGTATGCCACTTGTGGGAGCCTTAGCAGGAATTTGGAATTATCTCTATCCCGAATGGTTCTAAAGGCACCTAAATGTTTAAAGTGTTCAGCCACAGGAGGAATGGCCAATTCAGTTCAATGACAAAAATGTGAGCTGAGCTCTTTTGTACAGCTGCTCCCAAGGGTGGTTGGACAGAGCCCTTTATGTCTTGGTTTATGCATTAAGTCTGCTTTCAGCTACCAGGTTTAACAATACAAATTAAGAGAAGTTTTATTTGAGAAGTAAAATATGCTATGGAAATCTTCCATTTCAAAACCAAAGCTGTCTGGAGATCATGGGATTATTGGATTATTTCAAAGGCATAATACTGTCAAATTTATAAAAGTCATATATTCCCAACGG
>NW_010219087.1:0-578 GCF_000695765.1 Mesitornis unicolor
CTCCAAGCCTGTAGCGCTACACCGGGTTGTTTCACACAGGACCGGTAGTCCTGTGTGATCTGTGTTTCAGATCACACAGGACTAATTATAGGATTTTTAGGGAAGGAACCAAAGGTGGAGAAAGGGAGAGGTTTAGGTGATTTGAGGAGGGACAGGAGTGGGAAAATAGAGAGGTAAGTGAATAATTAAGCGCCAGTTGTATATACATAATTGGCTAGTCAAGAATGCCTGTCTGGCTGTGCCCTCTGTCTAATCAGCACAGTCTGATCCTGTGTTCTTACTAAACTCTTTCCTAATTCTTTCCTGGCTGAGCGGTCCCTATTCTGTGCACATCTGTGTATGAGAGTGTGATTCCAGCAACTGGAAACAAATCACAGGCTGGAGGGCCTTTGTGTCTGTGGTGTAGTGACTGATCAAGTGTGGGAGTGTGAATAAGTGTGTGACCACTAGCAAAGATCAAGCCAAACTGGCTGCTGAGTCCGTGAAGTGACCTGGGAGCAAGGGGGTGAGGGCATCTCCAAGGGCCAGCTCTGGGTGTGAGAGCACCTGTGCATATCTATATCTATATCTATATCTAT
>NW_010219088.1:0-603 GCF_000695765.1 Mesitornis unicolor
TTTTATAGCATCTCAGCACTTGAAAGAAGCCATGAAATATGAAGGCAGTGCAAACTAGACAATTTTGGACACTGACATGGCAGACATCCAACTGTAAAGCCCTTTAAAACCGTGGCCCAGTTGAACAAAGCTTAGAGTTAGCAGATCTCATTCTCCAACCTAATTTTGATTCCAAAAAACCTTCCTGCCTTTTCAAGTTCAGTTTCTTAACTTCCTTTACTTCCAATTAGCTCTGACTATTCTCTCTGCAGTTGACAACTGAATTAGTGTGCTTTAACTGGTGTCACACACGGGACAAGGTTTTTTTGTGCGTGTTCCTCAATGTGGAGGCCCAAATTGTCTTTTTTAACAAGTATGTGCATTTTAATTAACAAATTATTTTATAAATAAAAATCAGAATCTGAAAGTCCACTCATTAAAGAAAACCTAATCTAAATGAGCTTCTCTAAGACTGTAAAACTGAAGTGAGAACGTGGATCATACATCAGACCTCATTAGATATTTTAAATAAAGACTTGCATCCACCTTATACATGCTCATGTACAAATCAGACATTGTGCATCCCGCAGTAACATATGAGATGACTCAAGGATTACACTTAAC
>NW_010219089.1:0-604 GCF_000695765.1 Mesitornis unicolor
TATTATTATTCCTATTCATTTGTTAGCATTTTTATATATTTAAATTTTAATTTTACTTTATTATTTTGTTTCAAGCTAGGCCTAGCACTCAAATAACTATCCAGCGCTTCAGAAATCCGAGTAAAACAAGAAAAAGCAAAGCCATGACCTACAGCGTAGGATTTTACTGGTGTATCAGCTAAGAGCTTGAAAAAAATCTTTCACCGTCCCAGCCAAGATGACTATGCTAGCAAAACCTCTGGTGCAGATTTTGCATAGCTGCTGTAGCAGAGGAATGCTCTTGCTGGGCAAACTCATGTCATTTGGAGAGGTGGTGCAGCCTCCTGCCAGAAAACCTGCTGCATCTCTATTAAGAGGATGCTGCTGACACAGACGCATGGTAAAACCAGAGCAGCAAAGGTGCTGGAGGTTTAGGGGTGATCATCCACTCATAACATCTTCCACTACCCAAGTCCAAATTAACTCCGAGTACAAAGTTCAATGAAATCTGCAGATTTTTCAAATACTGTTTTCCTGGAGCTCTTTAAACTACCTGGCTCAAGTATCAGATGCTCCTCAGCATTAGGTACTGCTCTTGGGTCACAGTAACCCCATGCAGTGCTAC
>NW_010219090.1:0-604 GCF_000695765.1 Mesitornis unicolor
ATTAACTCTATCCCAGCCAAAACTAGCATAGTCTGTCCTCTTTACCTTGCTCTTAGATGCCTTCATAAATGATGACAAAATTTTGCACATAAACTCAAACCGTAGAGGGGGTGCCTCAGCAGAGCCGAGGTGCTGGTCTTATCTAGTGCTTCCGAATGAGTGTGCATCTTGTTAAAGGTGGGCTGCAAGGCTATGCCTGCTGGCCTCCTCCCCACACTGGCACCTGCCCCAGCAGTGATAGCAGCCAGGGTCTTCTGCTGCAAGGAGAAAGGCTGCAAGGAGCTGATGCTACAGCACCTGGTGTTTGGAGTTGATGCCAGGAGCTGGCAGCTCAGGCTCCAGAAGGTGGCTGGAGCCCAGAGGAGCTGCTGAGGGCTGTGTTTTGGGTTACAGGCTGTTCAGACAGAGCTTAATTTGCTCTTTACCTTGTGCCACACAGGGAATCCCTGTGGGGAGCAGACACTGGAACCAGTCTTTCCCCCTGGGCCAGAGGTGTGGAGATATCAAATTGCAATTTTTAGAGTGTCCTCTTGCCACTATGGAGTAGTCACAAGAGTGCGATGGAAACGAAGCTCCCCTCGTCCTCTTCCTCAGCTTTCCCACT
>NW_010219091.1:0-602 GCF_000695765.1 Mesitornis unicolor
CCAGCAGTTGCTTGGGAAAATGCTAATTCTCCTGCTCCAGAACTATGCCTGGGATTGTGCTAAAGATGATAAAGCTCCAGCTCCTGGGGATATTTTGTGGCACCGTTTAACCTGCCTTGATTAGGGATGATGTTGCTTAAACATATCCGCACATGTCTGTAGGTCTTCCCCATTCAGGACCTTGGGTGTGCATGGATACAGGTCCCTCCCTTAGCTCTGATGAATTCCTTTGTCAGCGACCCACATAATTGTAGCGCAGGTTGACATTAGCTGCTTTAAATTTCTATTTTCCTTTCACTGCTGTTGATCTGAAGCCTCTTTTTTAGGCTCGTGACCCGTTGGATCTCAGCTCATCCATCACTTCTACTCTCCTGAACAGCCAGGGACGCGGTGATAAAACCCAAGACGGCCCAACGAGGTGGTATTTCCTCTTGCTTTTCTGGCTTTCTTCAATATTCAGTTTCTTTACCTTCAACACTGCGTGATGCTACTTTTCTTACTTGACCAATGACCATTTCCTTCCTCCTTGTTTTTGCACCATTGATCTTCTCAAGTGGCCGAGCTCCTTAAATAGTAGGTCGAGAGAGCTTCTCCTCCCCCTC
>NW_010219092.1:0-603 GCF_000695765.1 Mesitornis unicolor
GGAGACAGCCTCTGTTCCCAAGTCACTGAACATCATCTACATGAAAGAATGTGGACTTGTCTGTTGTCTGATTGCACTGTGATACTGCAATGAGAATTAGTAAAGGACAGGTGATTAATTATTACACTTACTGAAGGACTCGGGCTCGCCAGGCTTCCTGCCACCCTGCAGGACCTCTGGCTGTTTGCGAGTTGTTCAGGAGATGGGTTATGTCCCCAGGAAGCAGCTGTAGCTGCTTGCTTGCTCTGACTTGTTCTGTGTTTTCACACAGGGCAAACTAAAGAAGAGGAAACCACGAGTAAAGAAAGAGAACAAGGCTCCCAAAGTCAAAGATGAGCATGGGAATGAACTCTCCTCTCCTCGGCACTCGGACAACCAGTCAGAAGAAGGTGAAGTCAAGGTGAGTCAGCTTGGTGCATAGCAGCTTCTGCAGGTTTCCTTGAGCTATGTTGTTACTGCAGGAACTCACCTTGAGAAGCACCCCTAGCAAATGCCCTGTGGAGTTGTGGGGGGAGCTCCAGGGTGCATTCCCACAGAGGACTGGGAAACTCACAAAAACATATGGTTGGACTTGATCTTAACGGTCTTTTCCAACCAAAACCA
>NW_010219093.1:0-602 GCF_000695765.1 Mesitornis unicolor
CTGCCCAAGTAGGGCAATAATGTCCTGGGCAACAAGCTGGCTAGACTGAGAAGTTGAGCTTTAAGCTAGATTGAGTGGGGGAAGGGAATGGACTTCTGCCATAAAAAATGCCATGTTCTAACACCAATATTTCAAAAACTTGACAGATTTGTCAGTTTAAACTTTGAAGTGGAAGCCTTGTAGAGAAAGTAAACCAAGCCATTGGGAGATAAGGGCAATTTTGTTATTTCTGTCTAGCGTCTCTCTCTAGGCGGCGACGAATCATTAAGGCCTCCACCTCTTGAAAGATAGGAGAGAGTTTGTGTGAAACAGTGAATCGAAAAGAAATCACAGATCAGTGAAGAGCAAAAGAATGACACTGTCAAATCAAAGTCTCTGGCCTCTGAGCTAGCAAAGGAGACCGGGCCCCAACCTGAACTTTCCCCACTGTAAGGCCATGTTACTTCTAAAAACCTCAACAGCTGAATTCCTACTGGATTGATGTTCTCAGCCATTTTTGGGTAACTGGACTGGGTACAGACACGAAGACTGATGAGCTTTCTTCCCACGTTCCTGTTCTCAGGAAGCCTGAGTCTGCATTTGTATTGGGTTTTCTGTGAGGG
>NW_010219094.1:0-602 GCF_000695765.1 Mesitornis unicolor
TGTCCGTAGACTCTATTACATACTTCTGTTCTGGTAATCATTTTTTAATATTTTATTTTTGGTGCCTGATTCTGTGCGTATGTGCTGTACTTCTGTATTTCCTGAAGGGCAGTGGGAGAAAGGAGTGTGGTTGGACAAGAGTACTTTCATGTGTGTGTAATGTGCCTGCATGTCCCTGAATCAAAAGCTTCCCCAAGATAGATTTCCATTTTGCAGTTCTTGGGAGGGTATCACTGTCCACTGGTCTTGTTGTTGCTGTTCATCCTTGAACGGACACTGCAACTTAGAGTCGTCATGGCCAGACGTACAGGTCCTGCTTTGTCAGTGTACAGGGGAAAGTGCTCAGAAGTTGCCAAAGTTGGGGGGTGGAGGTGAGGGATCCTCATAATTTCTTTGAGGAATCCTTTTCTATATGGCCTAACGTACTGAGATAGTGGTCTTTCATGAGTAGCTTTCATGAGTAATAGTGCTAAGAGAGAGGTTCTTTCTGAATGAACATAATTATTTAATGTGGTAGATCCAGGATTCTGCCTTGATTGCTGATGGTAGTGAGGAGGCACAGTTGCCTCACTGTGTAAAGCTGAGCCCTTGAAATTGGGTGC
>NW_010219095.1:0-604 GCF_000695765.1 Mesitornis unicolor
ACGCAGTTTTATTCTTGCTGCCAACAAATGCATCTTCCCCTATAAATCAGGCTGAATCAATTGAATCTCAATATCAAGGTCTTTATTTCACCGTCTTTTATTATCCATAAATGTGCTGCCTTCTGCATGGCTCTCATTCTCCACAACTTTCGCCCTGCTAGCTGACACTTTTTGTACACTCTTGACTTTTAACACTGTGATCTCTCTTAGTTTGTTGTCTTCTCCACACAGCCCCAGGGTTACTTGCAAACCTTGCCCACTTATTGAAGTATCTGTAAACTTCTCTGCATCTGGATTTGGCTTATTTACCCAAAAGTCTTACAATTTCTTTTCAACTGTATCGCCTACAGAAAATGCCAGTCAGTTTTCTCTGATGGATACCCTCTCCTATGCAGGCAGAGCTTGCTTTATATGCCCATATCATTTCATTAACCATAATCCCTCCTAGAAGATCCTGACATATTTTGATGGCCTCAAGATATCCCCATTCACAGTTCTGGGGAGCGTTCTTGGTCCACTGTCAGATAACCAGATGTTTCCTCCCTGTGCTGTTTGTAAATATTGAATACAGGCTGCACAAGTGTGATAACTTTTCTGAAGAATC
>NW_010219096.1:0-605 GCF_000695765.1 Mesitornis unicolor
CAACCTGGAGCTTTCTTCTTCTTTTTTTTTTAATAACATGTCATGTTACTACTTTATTTGGGAACATGTTGGGACACTTAATCGAGCGTTTAATTGGCTTTGCAACACTGGCTTTCTGAGTGGGCTGAGAGGGAAGCAGCTTTAGGGCCAGGCTGCAGTGCAGACGCTCGGTTTTCCAGCTGCGCTGGGACCATCTCAGATGGACTTGGTTGGTGTTGATCCACCTCCCAGAGCAGCAGAATTTCTCCTAGTGAGCCCAGTGGCACTTTGCAGTCGTATCCCAGAGTCTTTGGCATTGGTAAAGGTGCGTGAAACAAAACCAGAGTGAGGAGAGGGGCTGCCCATGGGGAAGTGTGTGGTTGTGCTGGGAAGGAAGCCAGTGGTGGTGCTGATGGTGGGATTCCCAGCTGGGATGTGCTTGTGTTGGGGATGGGCATTGCTAGCTCAGGCCAGGCTCTTACCACCTCCCATGTTGTCCCACTGTCAGTAAAGCCCAAGGGCAGGATGAGCCCACGTGGGTGTTGATACCATCGTGCTGATGCAAACCCAAACCTTAATCAGCCACATGCATGTTCCTGAAGGTTGCATCCATCTCCGAGACCCAA
>NW_010219097.1:0-604 GCF_000695765.1 Mesitornis unicolor
TCTGTTACTCAGAAAGTCTCGTGCTTAACTCTTGCTGACTCAGTATTTTTGCAGTTTTCACTTCTTCACTTTTCTGCTGTCAAACTCTTCCTCTTTCTGTAGATCAAAGAGTATAATTAAGGATTGCTTCAGATTAGCAAATGTGTTACTCTTCTGTTCATCAGAGCAGATACATAGACAAATCCATCACCCATCTCTTATGCTAGTCTTCTATTTCTTTTCACTTCCTTACGATGTGGGCATATGTTGACTGCCTTCTTGTGTTTCCTCTTGCTTTACTGAAGACCAAAGTTGACAAAAGTGGGGGTTCTCTGGGTGTAATCCTCTTTCTCTTCCTTGCAATTTCTTTTTCTAAGTGATCAGAACACCATAATTGTATTAACTTCTCTTGCTGTTAGTGTGAATTTTGGAGTTCTTGAAAATCACAGTCTTTGTATTTGACAGAACCGATTTGCGTCCTTCATAGGGGAGTATACAGACCAGGACAAAGTCATAATTCTTGTTTTTCTTCACTATTTGTTATAGATTCAACAGTTAACTGAGGCGCTAAATAGTGTATCATGTGAAAAAGAACAGTTATTGGCTGAAAGAGCTAGTCACTCTT
>NW_010219098.1:0-605 GCF_000695765.1 Mesitornis unicolor
TGTCTGATGAAGCAGATACGGGCAGTCAGTACTTTTTAGGCAAGTGCTGCTGCTTTGAGGAGGAGTCTGAGATTGGAAGTTGGCACTGGAGAACTTCTTAGAGGTTTCGTATCGATGTACCCTGACCCTTGTCTGTTACCTTGTGGGTACAACTGAAGGGATTTACCCTTTGAGCACTCGTGTTCTTTGTGTCTTCTTACGGTCTGGCTGGCCAGTCTATGTAGTGAAACCAGATTATTCTTTTTTAAGGTTCTGTAAGGCACAGAAACTTAAAACTCAAGATAACTACTGAAAACGCTTTTGTTTATGCCTACATGTGGCACTTTTTCACACTGAGGAATCGTCCTTAGCTCAAAGTCCAATTAAATTTACCTACACCACCGCTGACACCACTATGTTTTAAAATCTGTGTCTCTCTCTTCAGCGTCCAAGCCACAAATTGTGCTTTTTACCTTTTCCGTAGATGTCCCTGCGGTTCGTATTGTTTGCTAATTAAATTGCTGCCTGCTTTTGACACTCAGCCATATGAAAGTATTTCTGTTCCTTATTTCTGTGAATTCAACACGCTGCCAGAGTTACAGTGGAGTCTCTGGGTGCTCCTCAGC
>NW_010219099.1:0-605 GCF_000695765.1 Mesitornis unicolor
AGCAGGAATAGCGGAGTAGCGGGAGACTGAGTGGGACAGACGACAGCAGTATATGGATAGAGCCAAGACAAAACTCTTTGCAGCCTCAAACAGGAGAGCATCATCACTGGCAAAAGTGATTATTCAATCTGAAAGAGGCAAACCAACCACCTGAAAGTCTAACTACTTTCCTGTTTTCTCTTCAGAAGCCAAATACCAGTGCGATAGCTGCCAAACACTAGAGAATACCAAGTTCCCTCCAACCCACTTTGACAAAGAATGAAAATGGAAAGGACCTCAGAGATTTGATTATATGTCAACATATTTCTTTTCTTTTTATTTTCATGCCTGTATATATGTTGACTTTTAACTGATAAACTTAGTTCCTCTTGTAACTTGGTAGAATTCAAGATACATGGATCCACTACACTGATAACTTTGAAGTACTGTAGATAAAAGAGTATCCTGGGATACAAAGGATCCATTTGGAAGTATAGTTCAGCCGCAAAACCTGCATGATGAACTCAGAGGAAACCACTGCACTTTAGTTTTGGTTCTTGAGTAACATTCAGACGAGACCAGGGCTGGTCCACCATGTACCTGTCTGCTGCCTTCACCTACGTAGG
>NW_010219100.1:0-605 GCF_000695765.1 Mesitornis unicolor
CAACCAAACCAAACTGTTGTTGCCTTCTAAATATCTGTTTAAGTAAATCATCACTTGTTTCCGTGACCAGTGAAGTTATTAAATTCAAGATGAGCCACAAGTGCTTGAGGACTTAAATTTATGAAGCAAAGCATGCACACAGTCTGTGTACTTTCACTTTTGTTAATGGATGAACAGAGTACAGAAGGCATTAATTACTTTGAAAATGTTTTGTGTTTCTGTGGTTAAAATTACCATGAAGTTCTTTCTTTGCATCCTGAATACCTGTACATTTCATCAGTGGCACTTAGGCATAGAAACATTCATATGACTCCTTGCTGGAGGAGGTATGCAAGTTTTGTGTAGCAAGCTGATGTTTGTTGGTTATGAAAATATTTATGTTAGAAGCTACTAAACTATCTGTCTTCATCATCATCTTCAGAACGGCTTCTATAGCCCTGCTGCCTAATAGCTAGCTGTGTAGTATGCAGGTTTCCAAGACACTGTTTGAGTGCCACCTGACACAAAACAAACGTTAATTATGTTTGAAGAATACCTGTGTTTTGCTGTGTGTAAGCCAGAGTGCACAAATCACATTATTTCACAGAATCACAGAATGTTAGGAG
>NW_010219101.1:0-606 GCF_000695765.1 Mesitornis unicolor
ATTGATGAACCTCCCAGTAACAGAAACCATGATACCCTGAGATTTAACATAGCTAGCAGTCTGAAAAGAGGTTTAAAATAAAAGCACCGCTCTTGCACTTAAAAATTCAAAAAGGGATTTCAAAGACTAGTTAAAAGAGTTGACCAGGAGAATTAAATATTAGCAGCAGCACATAGGTATCTGGAAGCACATAGCAAATTGGTCAAAATGAAGTTGGTGTGTCTGAACAGTAGGATGAGGCAGTACATTAAAAGTAAGAAGGCATCCTTTAAATATGAAGAGGTTTCAAATCAATAAAGAGAAGAGAAAAAAAAGTCTGGTTGAAAGGAAAACCAACATAAGGCAGGACAAAAAAAAAGCCAACGATGCAAGTAACAACTTCAAAAGGCTTAAAAACAAATAATAAATTCTTCTCAATCGCAGCAGCAGGAAGAAGCCTGACCGTAGGCCGTAGGGTCTCCAGAGGCTCATGCTCTAGAAAGAGCACATTGAGAAGAACAAAATCACGTGAGAAAAGTTCAGTTCACTTCTTACCCCTTGGTTCAGCATGGAAGATCTTGGGGAAATCATCCCATGGCAATCTTCAGAGAAGAGCCAC
Source organism: Mesitornis unicolor (assembly GCF_000695765.1). Classification (NCBI taxonomy): domain Eukaryota; kingdom Metazoa; phylum Chordata; class Aves; order Mesitornithiformes; family Mesitornithidae; genus Mesitornis; species Mesitornis unicolor. Next base: position 599 of record NW_010219101.1, read on the forward strand.
AAGGATGG
>NW_010219102.1:0-605 GCF_000695765.1 Mesitornis unicolor
ACTCCTCATATTCTGTGATTCTGTGATCCTGCATCCTTCGTTGCTTCAACATCAACCAAAGTCAGGCACCTCCTCCCCATGGTCTGTGGGGTTGGAGCTCCAGGTCCCTTGGTACAGACTCAGCTCTGTAGCCCCTGGTGTGCTCAGCCCCTGGGGTGCTCAGCACTGCAGATGCTGCAGAGGCTCCATGCTAAATCTTCCTTGTTGTTCATACCCTTTTGGTAACCTTCACGAAATATTTCAAGCTTCTCAGGTATCTTTTTACCTCCTCCTTTAAGGCAAAGGTAGAGGAACCCTTGTAGCTAGAGAGGAATTTCATTTTCCTGCGGGGAAGAGAAGTAGGAGGAGGCAGCTCCTGCATTTTTATCATTCGTGCTTTTCCCTGCTCATACCTCAGAGCAAGTAGAGGCATGGAGGTGTAAATCAATGTCTGTCACGGAGGCATGGAGGCTTCACGGTGAAAGATCCCCCATGCTGAGTCCTTCCAGGGAAGGGATCTTCTCTGGACACCCACATTTCCATTCCCCAGTGCTTTCCTGGCTGGTGACAGCACGGAGGCTCACAGTAGTTACCCCCTGCCCATAGCAGAGATGAGGTAGCATCAT
>NW_010219103.1:0-606 GCF_000695765.1 Mesitornis unicolor
GAAACAGAAAAGCTGTAACCACAGAGCTTACAATTGTCCAAAAAGTGATAAGCTCAGATCTCAGCTTCATTGCAACATTAATTTCAGGACGCTTGTGAGCAAGCTCCTTGATTAGTCAACATTTGAGGGGATTTCTTAGCTCTTTCCTTATACCACCTCTCTTTCAATTTGCATATAATCAACTTTGTGGAATGATAGATCTTTTATTAAAATGTACCACAAGAATAATTGTGTTTTCTTAAAGAAAAAGCAGGAGTTTTCAGGAAAGCAAGGGCCTTTATTTATCTTATTTTCAATGAGTAATTGAGTTTGCACTCCTCTGGTACAAAACTCCGTGTATTTTCATTCATCGTCCAGGTCACCAAGGGATAACTCGGACTGCACACTTCATTGCAGTGCTCAGAGCTTCCCACTGGAGCTCTCCTTCCTTTGGTTCATCCCTGTCAGTCCAGCTTCAGGACTCAAAGTGTAAGGTTTGATGCCCTTTATTTGGACAAATAACTGTTCATAGGATGAACAGGAAGGGATCCCTTCTCTTTCGCTGCCTTGGTTTCATAATAATCTCATAGCAACAAGTAACAGCTTCATAAGTCACATATATATATA
>NW_010219104.1:0-606 GCF_000695765.1 Mesitornis unicolor
CCTAAATATTTCACTGATCCACCAAGGAATAGGAAACAACAATGCTAACTTCTAGAGACAGGGAAAAATAATAACAATAATAAAAAAAATCTCTCTTGCAAATGGCTAAAGTCTCTCAGGACTTAAAGGCAAGGTCTAGTGATGAAATTTGCTGAGCAAAGAGCAAGAGCATATTATTTAGCATAGCATATTATTTAATTAACAACACTTAATTGAATTGTATTGTACAATTGGACAGCGAGAGTAACAAAATAGATGTGAGGCAAAGCTGAGCTAAAAGTTTTCCAAAAGAGAAGAAACAGAGAACAAAACACTTTGGTGCTGGCATCTGATTTTTTTCCTCAAGGTCTAATGCCAAAAATCCTTGGGAATCAGCATTTGAAAGGTTAATTAGATACTCCATAAACATTTCAATTACAGGAATGAGACATTATCCCATTTAATATGTATCCCGACACATCCTATTTGTTTCAGATATTCTCTGCCACAAGATTTTTCTTTTGTAGATAAGTGTTATTAATCGTATCGCGCTCTGACAACTTTATTTTTACAACTTAAACCGCCCCTGGAGGCAAAGGGCTGCCCTAATCAAGATGTTTAGTTAAA
>NW_010219105.1:0-606 GCF_000695765.1 Mesitornis unicolor
AGGTTTCTAGTCCAACTGCTATTCAAAGCAGGGTCAGTGCTGAGGTGAGCCCAGGCTGCTCAGAGCTTGATGCAGCGGGGTCCTGAAAGTCTCCAAGGTTGGAGAAGTGCACAGCTTCTTTGGGCAGCCTGTTCCACTGTCCTCCTGTCCTAATAGTGAAAAAGTAGCTCTTTCTTATAACCAGTGGGTCATCCTCAGTTTGCCTCTTATCTCCTACAGTGGACTATTGTGGCTACATCTTCTTGGTAACCTCTCTATGGGCACTGGGGTACTACTATTGGGTATCCCCAAAGCCATCCCTTCACCCAGATGAGCACACCCTGGCCTCTCCTTGCAGGACAGCTGCCCTCACACTTATCAGTTAAGGGTAATGCCTCAATTTGGCACCATATGAAAATGTGATGAGCAAGCACCCTGCCTCTTCCAGGCCATTGGTGAAGGTGTTAACCTTGACAGGTTCCAGGAGAGGACGTTGTGGAAGGCAGTGCTGAAAGCCTTGTGGAGATAAAGGACACCTTCAGCATTCCCTTTGTCTGCAAATCCAGTCATTTTATCATGAAAGGCAAGCAGGTCGGTCAGGCATGATTTATCACTGGTAAATCCATG
>NW_010219106.1:0-607 GCF_000695765.1 Mesitornis unicolor
TCTGAATTCTGAAATTCTGAGTCTGAATTCTGAAATTCTGAGAAATTCACCTCTGGGCTTCGGGAGAGCCAGGAATTAAGCCCTAAAACCCCGCCAGAAAAACGCGTGGGTTCGGGTTCTCCGTGAAGGCGGCGGCACCTCCGCTCCTGCCTCTTCTGCCCGTCCAGGCCTGCAGCCCCTCTGGGGCTGTCCCCAAATGTCCTCGTGTGTCCCCCCTGGCTGCTGGGGAGCCAGTATTGGCATTCCCCGCGCAGTAACCCCCCCGTCCCTGTGTCTCTCACCAGACTATGCAATTTCCAAACCGGGGGTTTTGTCCCAAATCGAGCAAAGAGAGGAATCGCGGGGCAGGACCGAGCAGGATCTGGAGGAGAGCGAGATCATCACGGACGCCACCGCAGGTGAGGAGCCGTAGGTTGCGTTCAGAGCGAGTTCAGGGCCTTGTATGGGAACGGGAAAGGTTTGGTTGGTGAGATTTGATGTCCAGGTTTGGTCTAAACCGAAAGTTGGGCATCGGGAGCCATCAGCAAGGGAAGCTGCAGCCAGAGCAGGTCCTCAGGGAGCTGAGGAGCTGAGGGGTAAAGGAGAATTGGGATAAAGGAGAATTGGG
>NW_010219107.1:0-596 GCF_000695765.1 Mesitornis unicolor
GAGAGAGAGAGAGAGAGAGAGAGAGAGAGCACGTGACCCACAGTAAGAATGCACATGCACAACCAAAAGCAAGTGCATGTGCACACTCCAGAGAGAACTCATGGCCCACAGAAAAAGCACATAACCCAGAGAGATCATTGAAGAGGGAACACACAACCCCAGGAGGCTGACTGTGTGTGCCCAAAGGGAGCAGGGCCCAAAGGAGCACACAATGCAGAGAGAGTGCACAACCAAGAGTGTACCAAGAGACAGAGCATATGCGACACAGAGAAAGAAAGGATCACACAAGGCAGAGAGAGCACAAGACCCAGAGAGAGTGTGTGAGAGCATGCAACCCACAGAGCAAATGTACAATCCAGAGAGTGCATGAATTACCAAGAGAGCACAACCCAGTGAGAGAACTTCAGTGTGCAACTCGGGGAATGCAAAAATGCAGCGAGAGGAGCGTGCAGTGCAGGGAGAGAGCACACATCTGTGTGCACCCCAGGGAGAGAGAGCACGTGCATGCAAGAGTGCACAACCCAAAGAAAGAGCAAGAGTGCATGTAACCCAGAGGGGACGAGCATGAGAGCATGACCCAGAAAGCACGACACAGT
>NW_010219108.1:0-604 GCF_000695765.1 Mesitornis unicolor
AAACCAAACCAATCAGTCCTCACCATCTTCCTAAAGCATCTCTCACTTGCTCCTGAATGTATGTCTTTTTCCAGCTTCAACACAAAGTCAAATAGCTGAGTTTCAGGAATTCCTGGAGTTGGTTTTAACTAAACTGTCAGACTTTGTCCAGAAAAAGTGAGGAGTGCTCACACACTGCCTTACAGTGAATCAGCTTTTACTAAGATGTTGTTTGCTACCTCTTCTTGCTATCAAACACAATGCCTGAAAATAGTCCTATAGGTCGGCTGTAAACCTGCTAATCCATGAAATGTAGAAGCAAATTTAGCGTTTCAGCATACAAGTCCTAAATGAGCTTGGCTAAATAGACCAGTAGTGCATTCTTTGACTGAATCCGTGGCTGTCTTTATTTAAGCATTGGATGTTTTCTTTATTTAGATAAAGACATCAATTTTCTAGCCTTCTGGAGATGTAACTTTCCTAAAAGTGTAATGTGTTATATATTCATACCACATATGCTATTTATAGGGAAAAAGAAAAAGTGCACAATTGAAAGACTGACATCACTATGTCATCAGCAAAATATTCAAAGTAAGTCTTTCTCTTATAAAACCTTATCAGATAA
>NW_010219109.1:0-606 GCF_000695765.1 Mesitornis unicolor
GACTTCAAAAAGTATTACTGAATAGTTCTGGATGACATCTGGTGCACCAGCCTAAATTTATATACTTAACTTCAAAGCTGTGCATATATCCCTGAAAATGTCAACATCAGAGCCCTGGGAAATCCTAGCAGATGTTCTGAGCTTTTTAAAGTCTTGTGGAGCTTATGAAAACCAATAGTTAGAGCTCTCGTTTTCATCAATCAAACGATCCTGTTGCACAGAATTTGTTGTTTTTATTAAGACGACAAGTTTCAGCTCGACAGTCAAGCAACTCTGTATCTCAGCATTTGCACACCATTTCACAACAAATCTGAGAGGAAACTCAGATGTCTAAGTCAGAAGAATACAAAGCACATATTAGAGAAGGGGTCTGAATAGAGCCAAGCACAAATACCATGATGAAAATCCAAACAAGACCATTATCAACCAATTTTTATTTTTTTTTTAATTGGATACTGGCTGAATTCTGCCCCAGGTTGCTAAAAAATGTTAACGAAAGATAAAACAGGAAATGAACCAATTGTTTTCTCTGTGGCTTTCAAGTCTGAAAAGTTAATGCATATGTTTCTGTGGCGTGGACTGGGATTCTTTGTCTGGACTAACGCA
>NW_010219110.1:0-607 GCF_000695765.1 Mesitornis unicolor
CCAACGTTCTGTGATTCTGTGACTCTGTGATCATTATGGTAAGTGGCTGCAAAAGCTACAAAGCTGAATTATGCCTTTAACAAAACACATTCGTGTCAGTTTGTGACACTCAGTGCAAATACTAAAAGCTGTTCAATGTATTTAGGACATATATAATAAAGGGGAGCAGTATAAAAATCAGCCTCTTCTGTTGTAACACAAGCTAATGATGGTTGAATAGGTAATTTCAGTTTAATGACCTTGTTTCAGAAATCCTGAATCTGCTGCTATTCTTTTTAGGGTCTTACAAAGTAAAGATTCAAGTGCTTTGGCGTTAATAGGGACCAAATGTATTCAGAAAAATCTCATGTCTTCACTTTCACTTGCTGTTCTGCTTGTTCTGCAAAGCTTATCAACACCTCTACGTGTTGGCAAGACACAATTACAACAAAAAGAGGGATACAGCGACGGACGGACTTGAATTTTTGCCATTTCGTACCAAAACATACACATATACAGATTCATAAACCCGACGCCAGCAATGTCACGGCGGGGAACCTCCAGCCCCAGCAGCACCCGGCTGCTTCTGAAGACCGGCAAACGACACCCTCCGGAGCCGTCCAGGAGC
>NW_010219111.1:0-607 GCF_000695765.1 Mesitornis unicolor
GAAACAGGTTATAGTCTATAGATTGAAGATCTGTACCTGGCTTACTAACTTTTTTGTTTGCTTTAAATCTTGCTATGTAAGATCTTAGATCCAAGTTTTGATACAGCAACACACTGAGCAGGAAACCAAAGCGGGAACACCACTATATTAACTTTGGCTCTGGTGTAGCTGAACTGAAGTTACACTCCTGTGAAGATACTGTTCATTACTCCACTGCTACTAACTTCAAGAAAAGGCTCAACTGATGAGCAAATGAACAGAATCCTTCCTCTCATACCAGCTGTCTCCTTCCTGACACAACTGGGGCTCAAGAACCTGTGAAGCTGGGATGAACATGTATTACAAACCTTTGGAACTAGCTCAGACTGGGTGTCTCAGAGACAACAGTAACAGAGAGGACTGATTTGAAAAGCTTAGGTGTAATAAAGATTAAACAAAGTCAACCATTTAAAAAGTTCATTGACTTACATGCAGTATTGTATCCAGCACAGACAGCAGTTCCTACCAAATCTGCCTGACCATAGTTTCCTTAATTCTAGGTTTTAAAAGAAAATAGGCATAGCTGCTTTATACTCTACTTGACAGTCCTTTCTATATACTGACAATT
>NW_010219112.1:0-604 GCF_000695765.1 Mesitornis unicolor
CCACTTGTTACTCAGACCCTGCACAGCTACTAACTGCCCCTTTGATTTGTAAGGAGTAATACTGAAGGAACTGGGGGGCTATGGATGGAGCAAACAGCACAGCACGGTACTCTAGCACTCCAGTCTTGTGGCCTTTAAGATTAGATTCATTCCAAGTCTGTTCTCCTGTAAGTGTCAGTGAGTGGTTCAAATACTGTTTTTAAATGACTAGAGCAAGTCTGTCAGCAAAACATTGTTGCTGTTCCACGTCATATGCTTAGCCTCCAATAGGAACTACAAAGTTTTGACTGCCAGTACCATTAACTCTTAGCAGAATGGTAGTTATTAAACCAACATAAATGTACTGTGCCAGTCTAGCACCACAGCTCCATAAACACTCACTTGGCACTAACTGGCACATCTCCCACTGACAACTTTCACCTTCCATCACTGTCACCAAAAATGTTTGCGTAGTCATTTACTTACCCAGAGCAAAACTAATGCACAGCAAAACAAAACAGAAAAGAAAATCTTCACCTGCTATGTTATTATAAACACTATAAATACCTTTTTTTACTACTTCTGGAAGCCCATCTGGCTCATAGTCTGTATCCTTCTGATCCAG
>NW_010219113.1:0-606 GCF_000695765.1 Mesitornis unicolor
CCCCCGATTCTCCTTTCCATTCTACACAACACATTTAGGACCTTGAGAACGTAACCAGGCATTTTAATCTCAAGGCAGGCTGATTGCAATTAATACTCTAGTCTAACACATTTGCATCTCTTGTAGCTTTCCTTGTTTTAAATGCACTAAAATGGAACAATGGCACATGGCTGTTTACAGCTGAATGCTTCAAGAATTAATACAAGGAAAGAGCATAAGCTTCCTCTAATCAACAAGCTCCTAAGTGAATACCCACTTTCTGTGTAGGATTCAGATTCTGCTTGCTATCAGTGCTGCTTTCCTTCACAGAGAAGGGCAAGTTCACCAGTTTAAACGAGAATTGAGAATCTGGGAGGCTTATTTTCTTTAAAAAAGGAAAAGAAATAAAATTTCAACAGTTAATGGCTTTCTGAAAAGGAAAGTCAGAGATTGCTCTGTTCTGCAAAAAGACTTTTGCAGTTATTTGAGCCAGAGGAGAGCAGCAACTTCAGAAACTCCCCCACCTTTTTATTTTCTTTTCTTTCTTTCTTTTCTTTCATTCCCAGCTCTGGCTTCTCCAGGCACCTTCTCAGGGCAGGAGCTGTTGCTGCATGTGCTTTACCAGAG
>NW_010219114.1:0-608 GCF_000695765.1 Mesitornis unicolor
AATAAGAAAAGGCACAAAGTCAGACAAGAAACACAATTGGTTTCTCAAAAAATTAAAAATTTACCTGTTTTCTCACTCAAGGTAATTTAATAATGTTAATTACAATTATCATCTGAATAAGAGTTATTTTTGGACCAAAAATTGACCATTCAGTAAAACAGACTTCTTGAGCCACACTTTTCAATCAAAACTGTTTACACTTTGTTTTGTATCTCATCCAGCACAAGGACCATTTAGACTGTTGACTTAAACAGAAATGCAGAATCTAAATGTAATTATATGAACTTAAAATTGAAGCTAAACAAGCATATTTCTTGACTGAAACAGTACTACATTTTCCCCACAACGTTAACAATTGCCATACTTCAACTATTCATTCCAGTAAGCTGGTACATATTTTAAAGCATTACTAACACCAATAAACAAATAAATACACTTGCTTTATCACTTCAGTACATGCATATTGATATGAACCCAGAGAAGGATGAAACTTACAATATTCATTACACTTAAAATGTAGTGTTCAATGTCTTTTCGACCGTGGTATCCCACCATCATTTTGTCTGCTACTACCAGTGTTTCCACAAACCGTTCAAGGCTTACTGATC
>NW_010219115.1:0-598 GCF_000695765.1 Mesitornis unicolor
AAAAAAACGCAATGACTTTTTGGCCAACCCAGTATTTAGGTCTCTGCATATAAAGGTTAGTGCTAAAAACAAGACAGAGAATAGTTCCTTGTAACAACATGAAGTTAGCTACAATATGAGCATAAATACAAAGCATTAAAATGTCCAAGGGAGTTTCATTACTGGAACGTTAGCATAAGCTATTCCTTAAATGTAATCCCAAACTCAAGTGTACTGGTTTTGGCTAGGATAGAGTTAATTTTTTTAATAATATTTTGTATGGGGCTATGTTTTGGAATTGTGCTGAAAATAGTATCGATAACTTACTTATGTGTTAGTTACTGCTGAGCAATGCTTACATAGAGCCAAGGCCTTTCCTGCTCCTCACATTGTCCTGTTAAAGAGTAGGTTGGAGATACACAAAAGGTTGGAAGGGGACACAGTTGGAATAGCTGACCCCAACTGGCCAACGGGATATTTCATACCATATGACATTGTGCTCAGCAAGAAAACTGGGGGTGGAGGTTGGCGGGGGACACACAGTGTTTAGGGATTGGCTGGGCATCGATTGGTTGGTGGTGAACAATTTTTTCATTTGCATCACTTGTCTGTCTTGGGT
>NW_010219116.1:0-602 GCF_000695765.1 Mesitornis unicolor
TGGTGGACACCAAATTGAACATGAGCCAGCATTTTGCCCTTGCAGGGAGCAGTGTGAATGGTATCCTGGGCTAGCTAAATATTGCCAGCAGGTCTAAGGGGATGATCCTTCCCCTTTCTTCAGCACTGATGAGGCTACACCTGAAGTAATGCATCCAGGTCAGGCCTCTTCAGTACAGGAGACACTTGAAGATATGGGAGAGGGCCCAACAAAAAGCCAGGAAGATGACAAAGGGACTGGAACATCTCTTCTATGAGGAAAGGCTGAGTGAGCTGGGATGGATAAGCCTGGAGAAGAGAAGACTCAGGAAGATTCTCATCGATGTATATAAACACCTGGAGGAAGACGAAAAGAGGTCAGAGTCAGGCGCTTTTTCGTGGTGCCCAGTGACAGGAATAGAGACAATGGGCACAAACTGAAACACAAGAGGGTCCCTCTGAACATTAGGAAACACTCTTCACTGTGAGAGTCAGTGAGCACTGGCACAGGCTTCCCAGTGAAGTTGTGGAGTCTCCACCCTTGGACATCTTCAAAAGTCACCTGGATATGGTCCCATGTAAGCACTCTAGGTGCCCTGCTTGAGCAGGGGGTTGGACCAGATG
>NW_010219117.1:0-608 GCF_000695765.1 Mesitornis unicolor
AGTGCGGCTTCCCCTGGCCTAAGTGGCGTCAAGGGCCCGTACAGCTGTAATAAAGTCCTAAGTGTGCCTGCCAGACCAACACGTGTACGTCTCCCTATGCTTCCTTTAGCGATCCCGCTTCTGGGGAAAACTACTCTCTTGTAACCGTGATGGCCGGAGTCCGGCCACATTCCTCCGGCGGTACGGAGCATCGAGGAGCTGTGCCCGCAGGGGTGCCGCCCCAGCCGCCGCTTGGTCGCGGCTTGCAGGGTGCCATGTTTGTCACCGCTCCGGCCTAGAATAGCCCTTGTCCGTAGCCCCGGACAAGGGAAAGGCACTGCCTCCTCCGGGACACCGAGCCACCGCACCTCTGCCCTGTGCCGGGATGCGGTCGTTAACGCGGGACGAAAGAAGCTCTCTACGTCCACTACGCGGCTGTCCGGGCGCTAGGACCTGGAGGGAGCTTCTTACGCATTGTAGCGTAAGAACCATGGGAAACAGAGTAACGGGGACCGAAACGCCTCACAAAGAAATGTGGTTACAGAAGTCAGCTCTGTGTCACAGCAAGACATAGAAATAGAAGTTGATGACTACTGCTTTAATTTATAGGCCAAATTTGGCACTCAGAT
>NW_010219118.1:0-608 GCF_000695765.1 Mesitornis unicolor
ATTGGCCTCAGCCCACGGATTCAGCCTATAACGTAGGACCACGTAGATCAGGAGGAGGAGAAATTTCACTCCAAATACAGTGTTGTGGTAGCGTTTTGGCTCAACGGAGGTAACTGGGCAACCCCAGGAGAAATCCCACCTCTCCTCTTAGCCAGGTTTTAGGGAGCGGACATTATGGATCAGGAGAAATACGAGGACGTTTGCACTGGTTTCCTCCAGATGCCCCATCGTACCCAGTGGCTCCTCCTGGGGCTAAGAAGTGGTGAGAGGAATTGCAGAGGAATTCACCACGATGCTCGGGTGAGACAACGCAGGCAGCTCCGGGCAGGACTCCCAAGTGTGTGGCTCTGATGTGTATTTGCCACTAAGTGCCAAAGATGCAGTTTATTCTTACCGAGAAAGCTAAAAATTCATGGAAATGGGAGCACAGCAGCATTTGATGAGGACGATCTCTCTGCTATGTTTTGTCTCTGGCCCAAAAAGCAGCGCTTTTAGCTAGGAACAGTCATGTGTCCTGCCCAGAGCTGATCATTTCACCTCCTCAACTTCATTTTTTACATGAAAAGACAAAATGACATTTGCAGATGACACCAAGCTGGGGGAAGTGT
>NW_010219119.1:0-608 GCF_000695765.1 Mesitornis unicolor
TTTTTTTTCTGAGTTTAATGAGATCCACCTAACTTAACATCTCAAATACAATTTCCGTTGTCCTTGCATTTTTTGCTTTGGTTTGCATTTAATACCAAGTTATGTTCTTAAACGGTTTGCATCTGCTCTCAGCAGACTCAAGGTATTTGCAGGGGTCAGGTGAGACAGGACTAACAGAAGAGAGATCTTCTGGGGCTTTCTGCATGCACAAACTGACTCAGGCAGTCCTCTGACCTGAAAATGATCAGAGGAGGGGAGACTATTAAGGAAGGCTACTCATATGCTTGTTCTGTACTTTGTGGCAAGCAGCCATACCAGATTGTATGGACCTCTAGTCCAGTCTTTTGGAGATATCCTGCTGCACATTCTTACACTCAATGGCAGCCTTGACAAGAGTGACTTAAGTTAGGTGCCGTGATAGGTCGAAATCAGATGTTCAATGAAAGAAATGTGGAATTCCACTGGATAAGTAGAACAAATGGAAAAGTATGAAAACAGTTTTGTTATTAAAATTATCATTTAGTCCCTCATTTAAACAATTTTACATTAAAAATATAGCCCAAGCAGTAGATTTAACAGTAAAAGAGAAAGGCACTGTCAGCTTGGTT
>NW_010219120.1:0-600 GCF_000695765.1 Mesitornis unicolor
AAAAGGATGCTCATTATTTCTTCTGCATAAAGGAATTTAAATCTACATCTTTCACCTTCCTGGAGAGAGCTGTCACTGGGATCCCAACTCTAACCCCCAGTTCCAGCAAGGCACGCTTAGAGACCCTAACACATTACTGGACCCAAGTGTGCTGTCCTGTGATTGTGGCTGGTCTCTAGGAAACAATACCGAGCTGTATTTATTGTTCTCACTTACACACTTGTGTAAAATAAGGTTTATACTTCAGTGTCGTAAATAGCCATATTCTTACATGGGTGCTTAAAGAGTTAAACGTCCCTTTCCATCAGTTAGCTGCTGACTTCCAGCTGAGCCCACCCTGCCACAGAAGGACAGTCTAAAGGCATCTTCATAGAGTGAAGACTAACCTGTGGCAGGATGCAAGAGGACTGGATCCCAGCACCAGAAGGCTGTGTCAATTATTTTGGAAGTTATTTTGGCTTAGGTGCCTACTAGCTACATGGGAAAGACAAATCACCTTGAAGCCTAACTGGAATAAAATGTAGCTACAACATGTTTTATAGTTTCATTTCTCATGCGTCTTTCCAGAAAGTCACTGTTGCTTGGGTTTGTTTTTTTTTA
>NW_010219121.1:0-608 GCF_000695765.1 Mesitornis unicolor
TCTTGGGTGAAGATAAGGACACAGAGATTCATAAGCATGGACAATGCTTCGTCTGTGCTGCTCCTTCTTCTTCATACTCTTCCACTGCTGTGGCATTGGGTCCTATCCAATCCAAGTCCTTTATGAACTTCTCCAACATGTGTCCTTCACACAGGCTGCATTTCTTCAAGATTGTACCCATGGTATACAGTTCCTCAGGAATAGACTGCTCCAGCAGGGGTCCCCCGTGGGCCACAGCTTTTGCCAGAAAAACTGCTCCTGTGTGGTCTCCTCTCCATGGACCACAGCTCTTTCCAGGAGCCTGCTCCCCTGCAGGCACACCATGGACTGCAGCTTCCTTCAGGACACGTCCACCTGCTCCATCACAGAGTCCAGCAGGAAATGAAAAGACAGCAATTCAGGAAGACAAAACACAGCCATAGTATTAGCTGAGATGTTTTTCATTCAAGATGAGCTTGTCGAACATAATCACCACTACAAGGGATGCCTCTGGCAGCCTGGGGCAGACAAAGGCCATGATAAAAGGCAGCCCCGGTCCTTGCTCTCTCATCCACTTCTCTTGCCTCCTTCTCCTGTGTGAATCTCTGTGTCCTTATCTTCACCCAAGA
>NW_010219122.1:0-609 GCF_000695765.1 Mesitornis unicolor
ATGAAGGCAGAGTCCAGCTGCATCACCTGCAAGAAAGGCCAGGATTTCAGTGCTATTTCCACTGCGTCCTGCCCTGCTTCAGCCCAGCATGCAGTGCAGCCCTCCCCAACCCGCTCTGCCCCTCACCACCCAAAATTCATCTTCCCCTCTTCCCTTCCCAGCTCAGCCCAGAGCTTCTGCCTTACCAGATTCTTGTCCACGTGCTCGTCCTTCATCCAGTGGCTCAGGTTGTTCAGGGTGTTGTTGAGCTCGTTCTTGCAGAGAAGGATTTCGGTGAAGTAAGCCTCAAAGGACGGCTGGGGACAGACATCACATCAGCATCAGCCCAACACTGATCCCATCTCCTCCCCATCCACAGTAGACACCTCTACCCTCCTCTGCCCATGAAGAGCAGGAGAAGCTATTAAGTAGAAGTTGAAGGTGCTATCGTCTCATGCACCCTGCTCCCCCCCAGGGAATGTCACAGGCGCTGAAATTTTAGGAAAATAGGTATTCGGTCAGAGGAAATTACCAATATTTAATATCTTCACAATATTTAACAGCCTCTTGAGCTCAGCATCTGTGAATGGCTCACTTGGCAGCAGAGCCCTGAGCCAAGCAGGGAACAAC
>NW_010219123.1:0-609 GCF_000695765.1 Mesitornis unicolor
GGCATTATATGACCAGCCACCATTCTGTGGAGCACCAGTGAACCATAAAGCAGTTTCCAAACCACTCAATTTGATCATGTGTGTTATAAGGTCCACTGTGTGGGATCTGGGTATTATATCTGCTTCTCCAGCCTGCGTCCACAACTTCTTCCAAGTACTTGCAGAACTAAACTGAGCAACACGATGTGAGAGACCAGATATTTGGAAGCATTTAACTAGTCTGTGCTTTTCCAAAATATTTTCACATGTATGAAGGCTTATCTAAGTCAACCAGTGGGACAAAGACCTTACTACAGAGAAACCAGATATTTTTAGGGCTGCTGTTGTTCCACCCCTGCTGGAGTTTCCTGATGCAGAGAATATTGCCCATACTGCTCCCTAAATGTTCACATTGTCAAGAACTCATATCAATATCCTTCTGCTCCAGTCCAAGGGCGAACTCCCTGGTTCCCTATAAATACTGCATGGTTCCCTGAAGTTCTGCTCTTGCAGCCATTGCTACATTTTCCAACTAACTATACCTGACCTAACCCAGAACAGATTTTCCAACACGAGCTGGCATTTCTGCAGACTGTTACCTTGAATGACAGCTTGATTTTGTCCTTTCAT
>NW_010219124.1:0-609 GCF_000695765.1 Mesitornis unicolor
TGATGCCCTCAAAGGGGCAGCTGAAGCAGGACTTTCCTCCCCAAAAGCCGCACTGATCCCTCCTGGTGCACCATGTTCACCTGTATTTCTGCTCTTTACTGCTCTTGTTATCCATCTGTCCAGGAAAAGCTCCAGATTTAGCGGGCTGGCCTGCTGAGAGAGCCGTACACAGCAACATCTCTCTGTGAAAACAACCTGGGCTTGCAAGTGTCCCATCCTTGGAGAGGTTTCCCTCAGCGTGACTTAAAGTACTCAGGGTATTAAGGGTTTCTCATGGAGCACGGCCTCATGATTGTATCTATACTCTCTCTTACAACACTGTATCACCACATTTTTTTTAGACAAAGAGAAGTCAACCACACCACGGTGGATATTTTTTGACCAAATACCATTTATTACCATTATTGAGTTGCTCAGTCCCTGCCTAAATACGTTACAGCTCGTATCAAATTAATTCTCCCACGAGAAAAATCCATTCTGTACATACAGTGCCCAGTGATTTATTGTTACAATCAATTATGCCTTTCAAAATCAATACTCCAGCTTTTCAACGCCGAGTGAAATAACGCTGAGGTGGGGTTTTTTTTTGCATTAGGGCAGAACCAACTC
>NW_010219125.1:0-609 GCF_000695765.1 Mesitornis unicolor
CTTTGCTATGGAGGCCATGATGAAGAGGACGGCTTCTGTCACCTCCCAGGGTGGGTTCCCGTCCTTCAGGGTCGCATAAAGCTGCGGGCAAGGGAGAATCGGTCACAAAAGATGCCAAAACCACGGCACGCGGTCACGACTTCAACCCCCACATCCCACACATCACCCCAGTTTGGGACCAGGGTGCTTGGTTCCCCAGCATGAGACCTCCTGCTTCTTCCTGAACGCCTTCTTCAAGACGAGGTTGGTCCCTCATACATGAGGAGATGATGTTTGTGACCTCCTCCTTGTCCCAAAAGCCACCAGGGCTTGGCCACGAGTGCGTCCCACGATGCTGCCATGAACCCACCTGAGCAAAACACTCCACCGAGCCCACCAGGAAGATCAGATCCTTCACCAGGTCCGAAACCCGCATCCGAAACTCCCCAAAATCATCCGTCTCCTCCGGGACACCTTCCTAAAAGGGACGAGGGAAGAGGAAAAGGGGTGAGAGCAGCTGGGAGAAACGCAGGGTCCCGTTCACCCGCGGCGAGGATGAGCAATTGGGTTTTAAGGAAGAGATCCATCGTTTCTGCCACTGATCAGTATTGAGAGCCACATTCGATGCTG
>NW_010219126.1:0-604 GCF_000695765.1 Mesitornis unicolor
GTCCCTTCCAACTCCTAATATTCTGTGTAATCCATGAATTAAAGGATTTTTTTTGTTGTCATTACTCTTTGGGTAACTATCTGTGGTTCACTATCCATGAAATGCAGAAGATCCAGTCACATTCTGGCATGCAACCTGGTAAAAATAAAGGATGTTGAGTTCCCACTGAATGGCAAAGAAGGAAATTAGTGATTTCATCTTCAGGATTTGAATGATGTGTGAATAATGAGGGATGTGCCAAGCCTGGAACAACAAAAGTTAGAACAAAATGTTGGATAGCTAAGAGAGCATCATTCATTCTGTGAACTGAATGAAATGAAGCCCTCTGAGAAAACATAGTACCATTATTCATCATGAGAAATTACCTGATAACTTTTGAGTGTTTGACTGCATAACCTTAATAATATTTTCATTCATCAGACTTTCATTTTTATGGACTATGGAAAAGATTTGTGTATGCACAACAATGTGTACGTGTTTTTTCTTTTATGGTATTTTTTGCAATACCCTGCTGTGTTTTGACTCTATGAAGAGAATTAATAAAAACGTATTAGTAAAAAAGTCATCACTTTTTTTTTCTGGGTAAATCAAAGGCTATTTTCAC
>NW_010219127.1:0-609 GCF_000695765.1 Mesitornis unicolor
CTGCTGCTGCTGCTGCTGACTCCGTGCAATCTAGCCTCACTTCCTGGCTCTCTTCCGCAGAGCAGAAACTCATCATTTCCTTCCTGAGATAGTATCTCAGTTATTACAGTATGTAAGTATTACAGTATTTCAATTATTAATGCACTGTTCCTAACTAATCATTTACGCCAGCATTTGTAGCTTCCTCCACACCTAACCTAAATACTCCCCAGTTTGTAATCAAAGTCAGCGATGAACACATCAAATAGCACCAGATCCAGGTGGGTTCCTGCTCAACATCAAACGGCCCAAGGAATCATTAGCTACTCTCTGAATGGGATTTTTTTTCAAGTGTTTTTATCTCATTAAATAGCCAGTCGTGTCTCCCCACCTTGCTTTTGAGCATGAAATGTGGAACATCCAAAGCACCACAAAAGTGCATCCTTCTCCTTATACACGAAGCCTGTGATCCTGTCATGAGAGGAGACTGGATGGGTCTTGACAAATCTGTTCTGGCTGTGATTAATTTCCTTTTTATCCTCTAAAAGCTTACAAAGGACCAATGTGATTATCTGTGTGTATTGGGTCTGAACCAGGTAACTGATTTACAGTCCTGGGGCCTCCCTTTTC
>NW_010219128.1:0-608 GCF_000695765.1 Mesitornis unicolor
GGTCTGTAACCTGTGCTTCTCTTCCAGCTGTGGTAGGCAGGACCACCAGCATGTCTGGAGGAAGAGGAGGCATGGGAGGAGGCTTCGGAGGAGGCAGTGGCATGGGAGGAGGCTTCGGAGGAGGCAGCGGCATGGGAGGAGGCTTTGGAGGTGGAAGTGGCATGGGAGGAGGAATGGGAGGAGGAGTATGTGGAATAGGAGGCGGCATGGGAGGAGGAGGCATGGGCGGCAGCTGTGGCATGGGAGGAGGAATGCACGTCGGTGGCTTCTCCTCTGGAAGTGGAAGGATGTGCGGCTCCGGAGGTGGCAACTTCAGCTCCGGTGGGGGATCATCCTCCGTACGGAGATGTATCACGACCACCTCCGTCAAATCTTCAGGAGTGAGATTCTGAGCCCCAAAGCCAGCTGGCAAAAGGAAAGAAGCACCTCCTATCTTCTCCTGGCAGCAGCCCAGCCTCCTTAAATCCAGCTCCAGCGTCTTGCAATGAAATGAACTGTGTCCCTCACAGCCCTCCATGTACCAGCTCCTCTACCTGGCTCGGTCCCATGAAGGGAGGCTCATGGCAATGCCATGTCCCATCAGCAGCCCTGGTGAGCTGCTCATTAGC
>NW_010219129.1:0-609 GCF_000695765.1 Mesitornis unicolor
TGGGGACAGGGACACCCCTCAATGATGCTCCTGGGGACAAGGACACCCCCAGATGATGCTCTGGGGGACAGGGACACCCCCCAATGACCCCCTGAGGACAGGGACACCCCCAGATGATGCTGCTGAGGCTGCGAGGGGGCTGCCCTGAAATGACAGGGGGGTGGGTGTCAGATTTTGGGGACCCCCCGGGGTGGCACTCACGATGTAGGTGCACTTGGGCTGGAAGGCGTAGGTGCCGCAGGCGTAGAGGTGGGAGCTGTTGTAGCTCTGCAGGAAGCGCACGTAGTTGAAGCAGTCGGTCTGGGGAGGGGGACACGCACACCCGGTTTAGGGGGTGACAGCACAGGGGACCCCCCCACCCCTGCAGCCATAACCCCTGTGCATGTGCCCCCCCAAACCTGGTTGTTCTTGCCCTTCTGGATGCACTCGGCTTTCTTATCCACGGGGGCTTCCCAGGAGATCTGGGGGTGGAAAAAGAGTCAGCAGGATGGAAATAACCCCCTGGAATTAATATTTTTCCCCAAAAATTGATATTTTCCCCCAAAAAATAAGATTTTCCCCTCCAAAAAGTGTATTTTTCTCCCAAAATAAGTGTATTTCCCTCTCCCC
>NW_010219130.1:0-610 GCF_000695765.1 Mesitornis unicolor
CTTCTTTTATATACACCATCCTGGCAATAAAGATTGTGGCGCCAGGGCTCGCAGTGCCTTTATCTCCGGCTATATCAGCTCCACAGTTGTAAAATCTACATTCCCTTTTCTTTCCCATCTCTCTCTCAGCTCTTCTGAACCACCCACTTGCCCAAAGGTAAATGAAAAGTGGCTTTTGCTTCTGAGTAGCCCTGGGCTGGAAGGAGCAGGAGCAGGAGGAGGATGAGGAACACTTAAACTCAGTTCGTGGTGCTCCCACAGACCTTCTTTTATGACAAAGCCATTTTCTCAGGGTTCCAGATTTAAACCCTGTCCTTTTCATATTGCTTTTTTGTTTAATATGATGGGATGTTTCCCTGATAGCACCCAGCACAGCATAGCCTTGCTTTCACCACCATTTGCCTATAGGAACTTTAAAAGAGAGCATCTCCTCCAGTCAGGTAAAAGAGCAGCCTGGGGATAAGGTAACTTCATTTTCAGAGATATTTCCAAGTCCTTTTGGGAGCATATTACACCTGAAGAAAAAGGCAAGATGAAGCAGAACTTTCGGGACACTGCTGCACCCCAGATTTCCCAATGCCTGGAGTTGCTTTGTGTTTCCAAGTGGTGC
>NW_010219131.1:0-610 GCF_000695765.1 Mesitornis unicolor
GTCACCCCTCAGTCTTCTCTTCTTCTCTAAGAGAACATGAACACAAGGCAGTGTCTGCATTTCCCAGTGTTTTTCACTTTATTTTACCACATCAGACACTGTGCTGAGGAGCATCCCTGAAATCTGTGCCCAAACACCGGGACCTTCAGGTGCAGAGAGAGCAGCCAGGGCTGTGTCGCTGCTCACACCAGGGCTGGCTCGGTGGCAGACAGCGGCACAGCACATCTGATAGCTCTGAGCCCTTCACCCCTCCAAAGGTCTCCATTGCTGGGAAGTGAAGCATAAAGGACAAGTCTAGGTCTACCTAATTCAACAGTAAATAGCTTGTTTGTCAGTCTGAGATGAGACACGTACCTGCGCAGGGCTGGAGCATATCTTGATGCTCTGTCCAGGTTGATCCCAGACCACCCAGATGCCCGTTGTAACCTAGAAATGGGAAAACAAAGGGCAGGTTGCAGGCCAGTGCAGTTAATGCCTGGTCCAGTTAAATCACATTAAAGCCTCAAACGGTGCCTTTTCTGGGACAGTGAAAACATCCATTCTAAGCACGAGAGGACACACATTTCCCTCTCCCTGAACCTCAGCCATGAGGCAACTGGGATTTGCTTTC
>NW_010219132.1:0-605 GCF_000695765.1 Mesitornis unicolor
ATTTCCGTTCATCTCCAGCAGAAGCCAAAGCCAGTTTAATCCAGGATCATCAGCATCTCTGGTTTGCTGTTTGGTGACACTATGACTATTTTAATATATGTTTTTGTTTTGCTATTTTCTGGAACAACTTTGAGCCAAGAACAAACGTAAGTAAAGCAAATACAGAAGTTACTGGAGATGTTCCTGTTACCCACTGTTTTACCTCAGTAGATACAGGATCGAAGTAGAGCTAATGCAAAAGGCACTGTCCAAATGGATGTATTTTCACAAGCAAAATTCTCACCAGTGTGTGTGGGATTAATGCTAGCAGAAGGACTGATGGCTCTAGAATGACTGTATTTTCTGCCCAAGAAAGAGGCAGAGTTACCTTACCTGCCACAAGAGAAACATGCCAAAAGAAATAAGGCTGGTGCTAGTTAGCATTTCTACAGTGCATGAAGACAGGTGCTTTGCTGCTTGTTTCATGACAGTTCTTACTTCAATGTGTATTTTACGTGTGTACTCAGCAGCGCTTGTTTGCTTCTCTTACTTGTTAACAACGGCGTCTAGAAAGCAGCCAACCTGAGTGCTTCTGGCATTTCAGAAAGAGAAGATGCCCATCTATT
>NW_010219133.1:0-611 GCF_000695765.1 Mesitornis unicolor
AATTAACGCTCTGGGGCGGTAATTAACGGCACAATGAGGTACAACTAACGATGTAGAATGATTAACGGTACAGAGAGCTAATTAATAACCCGTTAATAGCTAATTAATAGTCAGAAATGGGAGTCGAATGACAGCCGCAATACAGACAAACACCAGCGCTAAAATATGGGTAATTAACAATATACAGAAGTAATTAACAGCATAATAAAGAAATTAATTACTTATTAAGGTAATTAATAGTATATCACGGTAATTAACGGTATGTTGGAGTAATTAACGGGATATTGGAGTAATTAGCGGGCATGAGAACAAATAACGGCACCCAGGAAGGCAAGTAAGCGCTAAGAAACAACAATTAGTGGCATAAAATAGTAATTAATACCCACAGAAGCTAATTAATTACACAGTGAGAGCAATTAATGAGCCTAAGAATTGATAATTAATAGCATAAAGACATAATTAATGAGGGGGCGGGTAATTAATGTCCACGAACAGAGAGAAGTAACAGCACAAAACTAACAAATAACACCACCAAACAAAATAATTAACGGCCCCAAAGGGGTAATTAATGACCAAGTTATTAATTAACAGGATAATTAGCTAATTACCCC
>NW_010219134.1:0-610 GCF_000695765.1 Mesitornis unicolor
ATATAATTAACAGAACAAGAGAGAATAATGACAAAGTAAATTACTGCACTTGTTTTGTCAAAAGAGATATACTGGAACTTAAGCTTAACACTGCAGTCAGTTGAAAGAAAAATGGCTTTGTTATTCATTGACATATGGAAATATTGCAAACATGTCCTGAAAACATGAATTTTCTTGCACAGACAAGAAACTGCAGTAAGAGGAAATGCAGAGTTCTCTTTCTGAAAATCATCTTCAGGCACAGTTGTAATATAAACTCATAATAGATTAAACTTAGAAATGAATTACCAGGGTGGAGCACAGCCAAATATCCATATAAAGAACAGAGATAATGAAGATAAGGTGGTAAACAGCTGTTAATCAGCTGCTTCTATGGATACAGACTAAGCCCATTTCTCAGTTCACTCTGTTTTCCAATGAGATATTTTTCTGAAGAGTGTTGAACAACCTTTCCCAAATCAGATTCTAGGTTGTTGCAGTAACATATAAAGTAGCAGGACACGACAGGGAGTGTCATGATCACCTCAGTAGCGTAGAAATTCAGAAATATCTGCTCCTTCAGTCTGGTGTTTTAAATGATGCAACTTTCAAGTGGAAATTTTAGTTCTAG
>NW_010219135.1:0-611 GCF_000695765.1 Mesitornis unicolor
AAAAGCACACAGCTACAGCAAAGACAAGATAAAAAACACAGATAGCGTTCCTGTGAATTTTGAGATTACTCTCATACTCTGAAGTGGCCATACATTAATTAATGGGCAACTGCAATGTCCTTTTAAGCACCGTTAAGTAGTGGTACATTAATGCTTATAGGAAATGTACTTTTTCAATAATTTCATGGTTATAAACCACCGTATATTTATTAAAATAATGTAAATACTTTCTCCATAAATAGCAATCCTTCTGCTCCAAGCCCTGAAAATACTCCAGTTCATCCATCCAGAGTTACAGAATTAAGTTGCTTTAAACAGCTACAACTTAAATTGCTTAGAGTAAGAGCACTACAAAAAAATAACTTATCATCTACTATTTTAATAAAAGCTCTGTATACTACAAACATTATTATATTACCTAGCATGCTACAGGTTGTAGATCACTTTCAATCTATTAATGAATTAAAACAACTGCTGAACGCACAAGAGCAAAGTAACCACGTTTTAAAGCTCCTATCCTACCAATTAATCCACAAATTTCAAAGCAAATTTCAGAGCATCAGCATAACTCTAGTACGTCCCACAGATACCAGGTGGGCAGGCATCAAGAG
>NW_010219136.1:0-610 GCF_000695765.1 Mesitornis unicolor
TGCAGTTGTAATTGCCATGGGATCACAATTCAAACATGATTCTCATTGCCAGTCTTAATAAGCTCACTCCTCTCCATGCTGGGCATCCCCAGTCACCAGGAAGGAATAAATGAGTTGAAGATAGTTGAAGGCTGTTGTTGTGTTCACAGTTCATTTTGCTGGTTGCCCATGATGTATACTTTATATTGAACTGAACCATGCCTGTCCCCTCCCCCTGCTTCCCCTGTGGAGGTCTGGCTGGCTCAAGAAGACATTCACAATTTTTTGACTCAAGGAAAGCCATTTATACAACTAGTTCCTCTTAGCTGATATAGCCAGTAGAACCATTCAACTCATACAGACAAAACAAAGTTCTTCCTCTAATCCCCCTGGAGTTGACCTAAGTTCTGCTTTCTGTGCAACAGCTATGGTCACTCCTTATATTAATCCTTGAGCTTCATGAGCACATCGCCTGTACCCATCTCCTCTAATGTTTCTTCTGTTCTCAGGGTTTGTTGACTAAGAAGTATTTTATTTTTTATCATATTAGTCTCATAAATTAATAAAACATAGTGGATCTTTTCCTTCTCTCCCTTTCCTTCTCCCTTTCCCTCTCCCTTTCCCTCTCCCT
>NW_010219137.1:0-610 GCF_000695765.1 Mesitornis unicolor
TGTGCTGAGAGATTTTATGTGGGCATCACACCTGGGACTCCTGAAGCCATCTTGTGCCACCTTGATGTGCTTCCAAAACCTCATTCTACGATCGGTTATGTGACTCAAGGAACCAAATTGGCATGCCCGGTTTTTCCTTCCCAGAGCAGCAATGGGGAATTTCATCCAGCAAAGGCAATTCAAACCCAAGGAAATAATTGGGAGAGGGGGTTTGCGTTCTCCACGTCTCTGCTGGAGGTGGTGGGGGTTCCCGTCGGGTGCTGTTGATATTCCTTGCGCTTGCAAAGAGCCCCGCGGCAGCTCCAGCCCCCTCTCCCGCTCATCCCCCTTCCAGCGCTGGGCTCTTGGCAGACGTCTTGTTCCACACCAGTGGACCTTGTCACACGTCCGCATGCATAATCCATCCTCCCGCCCTCCCTCCAGGAGGCAGGAACGGGAAGAAAGCTGAGCGCACCCTCGCCCCGTTAATTGCCAGCTCCAGTAAGCAGTCTGGACGTCTGAGGGGTTTCTTTAAGTGCCTATTTTCCTCCTCCCCGGCCTGCCCTGCTGCGTCCCACAGACTCAGAAATGCACGTTATGGTAGGACTCAATGATCTTAAAGGTCTTTTCC
>NW_010219138.1:0-606 GCF_000695765.1 Mesitornis unicolor
CTTCACTCCTTAAACAAAGAAATGATGAGCTTGTCAGCAGCGTCTAAATTAATTTGTCTGAAGCTTGTGGAACATTAACAAATGCTACTCTAAGGCGTGCTTTCCAATACTGCCGCAATCATTCACTGCGGAGTGAGATGTTTAAGAAATAGATGGGCTGCAGTGATTTGCAAGGCTGTAACTCTATCAAGGCATTTTGGTCGTTGTAAACCACCAGAGTAGAGGCCAGGTTGCCCAATTACGATACTGAGAACAGTGAAGGCAGAAAGCATAGTCTCCTCTCTGAAGAAATCCAAAAGCCACAAATGCTTAAACACTCATCTGTTCCCTTGGTGTGGAACTGGTTAAGGTGGTAAACCCCTGCTCTTTACTGGGTCAGTGGGCCTTTCCTATCATGCCACTTACAGGGTGAGAAACTGTTTTGAGAAGCTGCCTACAGGAGCCTGTGCAGTGCAGTATCTCCCCGTGCCAGAGCAGGAGGAGCTCAGCAGCACAGAAACAAGCAGACTTTAGGTAATGTCAAGCTCTGAACTTTCTCCTTCCTTGAGGCACTAGTAAATTTACCCTGCTTTGCCTGGCAAGGCTGTAGCAGTTGAGGAGAGGAGG
>NW_010219139.1:0-611 GCF_000695765.1 Mesitornis unicolor
TCATGGAAAGAAGCTGGCAGTTCATTTTCTTTCCTCGCTTGACCTGCAATACTTTGGACAACAAATATGATGGAGGTCAATACGGCAAAGGAGACAGGGACAGCTTTCTGCAGAGAGTGCTGCATGGGCCCCTGAGACAACACCAGCACACAAAAAGACTGGGGGTCCTTTCCAGGGGACTCAAGACATCACCTTGCAGCACGGTCTTCCCAGTCCTCTCACCAGAGCCCTTGCATGGGTGTGGATGCTCTGCACAGCACAGGTTTTCATACCAGGGCAGACTGCCACCCGGGCTCCCAGCCGCAGCCGTGTTCTTCTCTCCCCAGCTCTACAACTGCTCCTTGGTGGCTTTGGGCAAGCCACTCTGTGCCTCAGTTTCCCCACCTGGAAAATGGAGAATACTTCTCTTAGTTGAGCTCTCCTTTCCTCAGGAATAGGGAACAGGCAGCCGTAGTGAGTAGTCTTTATCAGCGAGATAACACCACTAATGGTAGCATTATCGTTACTATTATTTTACTACTGGAATGGAATCTACACTTACAAAACATACATAGTGGTATTTAGAAACTAAATCTGCATGAGTGTAGCACTGAAAAAAACAATTTGTAGTT